>NW_011477906.1:17741-19348 GCF_000754665.1 Bison bison bison | reverse complement strand
AACCCTGAATATTCATTGGAAAGACTGATGCTGATGTTGAAGCTCCAGTAGTTTGTCCACCTGATGTGAAGAGCGAGCTCATTGGAAAAGAGCCAGCTCAAGTGAAATCTTTCCCTTGTGCTGGGAAAGATTGAAGGCAAAAGGAGAAGTAAGCACCAGAGAATTAGATGTTTAGTTAGCATCACCAACTATGATGTGTGAGCAGACTCCAGGAGATAGTGAAAGAGAGGGGAGCCTGGCATGCTGGGGTTCACTGGACCACAAAGTGTTGTGACTGTATTTGTGGAGGTCAGACAGATGTGTCTTTCTTCCCCTGCAGGGAAAGACAACTAAAACCAGAACATTATCAACAGACTGGTTCCAAATAGGAAAAGGAGTACATCAAGGCTGTATATTGTCACCCTGCTTATTTAATGTATATGCATAGTACATCATGAGAAATGCTGAGCTGGAGGAAGCACAATCTGGAATCAAGATTGCCCGGATAAATATCAATAACCTCAGATATGCAGATGATATCACACTTATGACAAAGTGAAGAAGAACTAAAGAGCTTTTTGATGAAAGTGAAAGAGGGGAGTGAAAAAGTTGGCTTAAAGCTCAACATTCAGAAAACTAAGATGATGGCATCCAGTCCCATCACTTCATGGCAAATAGATAGGAAAACAGTGGAAACAGTGGTTGTCTCTATTATTCTGGGTTCCAAAATCACTGCAGATGGTGATTGCACCCATCAAATTAAAAGATGCTTACCCCTTGGAAGGAAAGTTATGACCTACCTAGTCAGCATATTAAAAAGCAGAGACATTACTTTGCTAACAAAGGTCCATCTAGTCAAGGCTGTGATTTTCCCAGTGGTCATGTGTGGATGTGAGAGTTGGACTCTAAAGAAAGCTGAGCACCGAAGAATTGATGCTTTTGGACTGTGGTATTGGAAAAGACTCTTGAGAGTCCCTTGAACCGCAAGGAGATCCACCAGTTTACCCTAAAGGAAGTCAGTCCTGGGTGTTCATTCTAAGGACTAATATTGAAGCTGAAACTCCAGTACTTTGGCCATCTGATGCGAAGAGCTGACTCATTTGAAAAGACCCTCATGCTGGAAAAATTGAGGGCAGGAGGAGAAAGGGACACCAGAGGATGAGATGGTTGGATGGCATCACCAACTCTATGGACATGGGTTTGGGTGGACTCTGGGAGTTGGAGATGGACAGGGAGGCCTGGCGTGCTGTGGTTCATGGGGTCACAAAGAGTCGGTCACAACGGACCAACTGAACTGAACTCATCAATATTTTGTACTGATAATTATGTACTGATAATTATGTGGAAAATATAACATGCTGATCCATGGTTATAATGATCATTTCATTAGGTTATTCTCAAAATACGTAACACCATCCTTGTCTTTGGATATCCTAGAAAATAAACCTGGCACCTCAAACACTACTGTGGGGCCTAGGTGTTTTTTAAGGTTATTACTGTATTTTTTATTTATTCATTTATTCTTTTAGCCACTCAGCATGCAAGATCTTAGCTCCCCAATGAAAAATTAATCCCATGCCCCTTGCTGTGGAAGAGAAGAGTTTAACCACTGGCCCACCAGCGAATTC
>NW_011477906.1:12957-14772 GCF_000754665.1 Bison bison bison | reverse complement strand
GTTTTTTTTCAAATAACTATAGAAATAATTTAAAGATGGAAGTTGTATATATGTGACTACATTAAGGTAATAATTTTTCAATAATTGAAATGTTAACAGTAATCACTTTATATATATATATAGATATACATACAGATACACATATATATAATTTCAAAAGGAAATAACCCATTTTACTTAAGAAAAATAGTGTGACTCATTATTTTAAATGCTCCATTTTGTGATTCTCTTATAAATGTTTTTCTGCAAAGGTCTTTGGTGCTAAAAGTCAAGACAAATGTTTTTTCAAATAAAGATTAAAATTTAGTCATCAGGACACTTACGAAGATAGTATATTTATAATATATTTGTGCTCCATCCAAGTTTTCCTAACTTTTTATTCCTTACAAGGCATCTTATTGTTTCATCTCTTCTTGAGATGGTTTATTGCCAAGGTTCAATTTACTGAGTTTGCCTACACATAAAAAATGACTTGATTTTCTTTGGCTCATCTGTCAAGAATTATACTTCTCAGAATTTTAAACAGATACAAAAGTGAAATCACATGTACCAGCATCACTCACAAGTATTCATTTAGATTAAAACAGTCCTTCAATACTTATTTTCTTTCATGAATTTTGTACTATCCTTTTAAATTGGATTTTGGAACTTCTCTGGTATCTCAGTGGTTAAGAATCTACCTGCCGGAGAAGGAAATGGCAACCCACTCCAGTACTCTTGCCTGGAAAAATCCCATGGATGGAGGAGCCTGGTAGGGTACAGTCCATGGGATCGCAAAGAGTCGGACATGACTGAGCAACTTCACTTTGACAGAAAACAGCAAAATTCTGTAAAACAATTATCCTTCAATAAAAATAAAAAAAAAAATACGACTGAACGACTTTCACTTCACTTCACTTCAATAAAAAAAAATAATAAAATAAAAATTAAAAAAAATAATCTACCTGCCAGTGCAGGGGACACAGGTTTAATCCTGGTGCAGTGGGATCCCACATGCCTCAGCGCAAGTAAGGCCGTGTGCCACAACTAATGAGTCTATGCTCTAGAGCCCAAATATTGCTGCTGAAGCCTGTTTACTCTAAAGCTCATGCTCCACAAGGGAATCTACTGCAGTGAGTAGCCTGAACACTGCAACTGGAGAATAGATCTGACTCACCACAACTAGAAGCAGCAGTCAAAGCAACAAAGACACAGCACAGCCTAAAATAATTTTTTTTTTTTAATTTGGAGGTTGTTTTTGTTTTACTGCAGGAGGTAGGATACCTATGTATAATCTCTACCCAGGTACGTTTTTCCTTTTTTTTATTCAGTAAAAAGTTGACATACAAAATTAAGTAAGTTTCAAGTGTTTAACATAGAATTTACGATTTTAAAGGTAATATTCCATTTATAGCTACTGTAAATATTGACTATGCCTTTTAGTTGTAAGAACTCTATGTTTTTTGTGTGTTAATCCCTTATAATGTGCAAATATTTTCTCCCACTTATTAGGTTGTCTTGTCATTTTGTTGATGGTTATCTTTGTTTTATAAATGTGTTTCTTTTAAATTAGGTTATATAATGGCTTTTTGCTTTTATTTCTTTTAGTCAGGAGACAAATCCAAAATATTGTGTGATTTATGTCAAGATAAATGTTTCACCTATGTTTTCTTCTAGGAGTTTTAGTTTCCAGCTTGTTCTATGGTCTAGCATGTGATGTAATCTGGAGAATGTTCCCTGTGCAGTTAAAAAGAAAGAGTATATAAGTAGGTAAAGAGTCTCCTGCAATAAGGAGACTAAGGAGATGCAGGTTCAGTCCATGGTTTGGGAAGATCC
>NW_011477906.1:8153-9763 GCF_000754665.1 Bison bison bison | reverse complement strand
AGTTGTGTCTGACTCTTAGCGACCCCACGGACTGCAGCCTACCAGGCTCTTCCGCCCAGGGGGTTTTCCAGGCAAGAAAACTGGAGTCGGGTGCCATTGCCTTCTCAATCTCATTTTTTAGACCGTCAACCTATTGAGCTTAAGCCTGAGTTTTCTCTTGGTCTTTAAAGTTTACCCATCTCTACCTCTATCATTTTTGATAATTATTTTTGCCTTATAGTATGCCTTTCTTTCGTTGTTTGTTTAAATGTTTCCTTATTTCTGGCATCATAATATGTTCCAGTTTCATCTTATATTTTCCTTACAAACATTCTCCTACTCCTGATCAGACATTTTTTCAGTGAATTCTGTAATCTTCTTTACAGAATTATATTTAGAACCAGTATTTTGGCTCAAGTGTCTTCATTTCTCCTAGGGTGTTATTTCTTTTAGACCCTCTTCAGTAAATAGGTGCCCCCACACACACCAAAAAAAAACCTGGTTTAAGTTATCTGTGACTTATTTTTTTCCAGTCTGGTATCTATATAAACTAGTTTCAAATTGTATCCTATATTAGAAGTATAACTGAGTCATCTTTGTTCACAGTTCTTTTTAACTTAAGCTTTACAGTATTTAAACTATTTACCAAGGTTAATTAGGATATTTCTTTCCCCTTCCTGCCAACCTCCATCCACTCAGTGGGCTTGTTATTCATTTAAGTTCTTGTGTAATTATTTGTCTTCTGTTTGGGGCTCCTCTTAACAGCATAGTGTACTGTAATTTTACAGTAGGGATATGTGATATATAGGAAACATACTGCTAAGAATCATTGCATGACAGCATCAGAAAAGTATCACTCTATTCATTAATTTTTCCACTTTTCTTCTTCTCAGCTGTTCCCTGAAATAAGCCGATCCCTTCAGTCTCTAGTGTATTCTTGCTACATTTTTCTTTGCACGATTGAGCAGACAGATGTACTTTATTTCATCTTCTTCCTTATATGTAATGTAGCCTTGTTCATGTAACACTATATAAAGTGTACAATGGAAATCACTCAAAGTCAGCTACTTGAGGGTTTTATTACTTTTTAAAAATGACATTACTCCATTGTGTGGAAGTACTTTTTTTTGTTTTTCTTTTTTTTTTTTTGGTCTGTCACTAGGTCTAGGTTGTGGCATGCAGGTTCTTACGCACACAGGATCTAAATCATGCAACAATGAATGAACTTGTTGGGGGCAGGATCTGCAATGGGAGTATGGAGTCTTAGCCACTGGTGAAGCAAGCATGTCCCAAGACTAGGTTTTAGACTATTTTAAATTTGTGTTTGTATAAAGTATCCCTGGAAACTTCCAATTTGGTGAATACATAGAATTTTAGGTACAGTTTTATACCCAGAGAAGATGGTATCTCCAAGCCTCTTTCCATAGGCCTTATGCATCTCCTCCATCCAACTATTCCTGAGCTATAGTCTATATAGTAATTGCAAACACTCTTGGAATTGCAAGCCAAGAAAAGAAGTCTTACCTTTTAGTGCAAGATAAGTTAAGCCAACCATCTGGTGGACACAATTTAACCTGAAACAGGAAATTTCAATGAGGCAGGTTTTGCTAATGCAACTAATACTGCCTAAC
>NW_011477906.1:4085-5271 GCF_000754665.1 Bison bison bison | reverse complement strand
CTTCTCCATCTTCAGCTGCAAAGAAAATAATCAATCTGATTTCAGTATCTCTTGATTTCTTTTATTGGTGTTAAAACTAGAAGGTCTTATAGATCCTCAAAGAACCATTAAACTTCAAGTTCTTTAACATTAGTGATTGGGGCATACATAGATTACTGTGATGTTGAGTAGTTTGCCTTGGAAATGAACCAAGATCATTCTGTCTTTTACCAGATTGCACCCAAGTACTGCATTTTTGCACTCTTACTGTGTGAGCTATTCCCTTTATTCCAAGGGATTCTTGCCCAAAATAGTAGATATATGGTCATCTGAATTAAAGTCACCTACCAGGGTCCAGCCCTGGTAGGACCCAGGGATTCCCTCAGGAGGATGGTGTTAGTGAATAGGGAGAATAAAAAGGAGAGGGAAAGAGGCTTGATCTTCCTTGGTTTACACAGAAAGCCAATAAAGTTCCTGATACAGAACTTGCTCTGTTCACGGAGGCTACAGGCACCCTCTCAGTGGGGTGAGGATGCAGGACACCCTCTCCCCGGTGAAGAGGCAGGGCGCCTTCCAGATCGGGTCTTAGAAAGAAGCCCAGGCAAAAAAGTGAACTCAGAGAGCCCCTGTGTTCCAAGTAGTCATCCTGAAAGAAGAACAGAGAGAAAAGGGGAAAAAAAATGACACGGGGAGACCAAGCCTGATGAGCAAGGCCCATAACTTTATTTTTAAAAGGAGCTTTTATACCCTTAGTTGTACATAGAGGGTGTGGAGTCATGCAGGGTCAGCAGCCCTGACCCTTGTCGAGACCAGGCTTGCTTTCTGCAAACCTATCATATACAAAGGCTTTAGGTGATTTACATCATCTTCTGGCCAGGAGGCCTGTTAACATTTTATGACTCTTTGTTCTGATAAAAGTTAGTCAACCAGAAAACTTATTTTCTCTAAAAGTAATTTTTCTAAAGTTTGGTGCCGCTCTCTGAAAGCACTAGATACAGTTGCATTCCTATAGGGCAAAGGTGCAGTGGGCTATAGCAAGGAAAGAATTTACCACCTCAAGGGTCTAAAGTTGTTAACACCAAGGCCACTGCTTATTTTTCTATATACTAAATATATCAATTAACATACTCCCAGGGACACAGTGGGTAAGGGATATGGAAACCTGGCAGCAAGCATTGGCTCAACAATGAAATCCTTCACCAGTTCT
>NW_011477906.1:0-500 GCF_000754665.1 Bison bison bison | reverse complement strand
ATATGCTGTCTAGGTAGGTCATAACTTTGCTTCCAAGGAGTAAGCGTCTTTTAATTTCATGGCTGCAGTTACCATCTGCAGTGCTTTTGGAGCCCCCAAAATAAAGTCAGCCACTCTTTCCACTGTTTCCCCAACTGTTTGCCATGAAGTGAGGGGGCCGGATGCCATGAACTTTGTTTTGTTTTTGTTAATTCTTTTTTAAAATTTTATTTTAATTTGAGGCTAATTACTTTACAATATTGTGGTGAGTTTTGCCATACATTCACATGAATCAGCCATGGGTGTACATGTGTTCCCCATCCTGAACCACCCTCCCACCTCTCTACCATCCCATCCCTCAGGGTCATGCCAGTGCACCAGCCCTGAGCACACTGCCTCATGCATTGAACCTGGACTGGCGATCTATTTCACATAGGATAATATACATGTTCCAATGCTATTCTCTCAAATCATCCCACCCTCACCTTCTCCCACAGACTCCAAAGTCTTATTCTTTACAT
>NW_011477905.1:4803-6321 GCF_000754665.1 Bison bison bison | reverse complement strand
AGATTCTCCAGGCAAGAGTGCTAGAGTGGGTTGCCATTTCCACCTCCAGGGGATCTTCCCCACCCAGGGATTGAACCTGTGTCTCCTGCACTGGCAGGCAGATTCTTTACCACTGAGCCACCTGGGAAGCCCACACACTGTATGATTCTAATCATGGGATGTTCTAGAAAAGGTAAAACTATGGAGACAGTAAAGAGATCAGTGGTTCCCTGGGGAGAGAGGAGGGATGAACAGGTGGAGTACGGAAAACTCGGCGGGCACTAAGACTACTCTGTGTGATACTATAGTAGTGAACACATGTTGTTATACATTTGTCCATATGACTCCAAGGATGAAACTTACTGTGAACTATGGACTTTAATAATGATGCAGCAATATTGTAACAGATGTACCAGGAGATATTAGTAAGAGAGGCAACCAGGAAAGACAGGGAAGGAGTTATGTGAGAGTGTATTTTGCACTCACATTTCCTCTAAAGCTCAAACTGAACTAAAGAACAGTCTATTCATTTCAAAAAGAAAAAAAAAAAAAACAAACCCAACCCAGGCAGACTCCATCAGACATGTGCAGATGTCAGTGTCCCTCCTCCCCCACCCGCAGGTCAGGCGCCAGTTTTGTCTCTCTGCCTCTGGTGACTCACATTTTGGCCAGGACGTACCCCACGATCTTCCCATTCTCGTCCTCAGCGATGTACGAGAGCTAAAAGACAGGAGGAAAGAGGAGGCAGAAAACAAATTTCTATCAGAGCTGGAGGAGCCCTTAGTGGACACCTGGCCCCACTGCCTGTCTCTTGCCCTGGCCATGATGGACAGCAGGCCAGGGTGGAGTTCAGTGACAGCTCCTGACCTCCAGGCAATGTGGCCTTGTTTTCCCATACCACACGGTGCCCCTTGTTCTTAACCGGGAAGAGGTGGGCAGACAGGTGGTAATTCTGCTCCTAGGTTGGCCCTGTTCGTCTCCCGTCTTCAGGCACCTCCTTTCCACCCCCCGCCACCCCAGATGAAGCCAACACTCAAGGCCTCCTTCACCCAGGTGTCCCCCTGGGACTCTTCATGGTCTCAGCCAACCCAGGGTGGGAATTCCCTGGCCTTGACCCAGTCCCCAAATTCAACAGCCGCCCACCTGGGGCCAGGAGAGGCCATGGTAGAAATAATATTTCATCTGGTAGTTCTCAGGCAGGCACAGGAGGTTGCAGTGTTGCATGTTCATCAGGTCCTCTGGCTGCGAGGGAGGAGGGCAGTGGAACGCGGTCAGGCCTGGGGCTGCACTAAGTAGGCCTCGGTTCTGTTGGAGCCCTGCTCGCTGTCTACTCACCGACCCTCCACCCCCACCCCCAGACCTGGGCGGGAGCTGGGACTATCTGTCTCTGCACAGTCCTGGGCCAGGGCTGCCGGGCAAAAACTTGACTGTTCCAGGAACGGACGTGAGCGCCAGGAAGCTCCCCAACACCATCCCACGGAGCCCCGACATCCCCGAAAAAGGGGTTCGCAGCCCCGGCTTTGAACCCCTGGCCTCATC
>NW_011477905.1:0-728 GCF_000754665.1 Bison bison bison | reverse complement strand
CTCAGCAGGAAGGTCACCCCCATCATTCAGGCCCTGGCTAAGACTCCATCTGGCCCAGGCACTTGGAGCTTCATTGTGACATGGACGTCTATGGAGGCCTTGACCACCCGGCAGATTGGCACTAGCTTCTTGAGCTGGAAGGGCAGGGCTGGGCCAGGCTCCCCTTAAGCCCTGGAATCCAAACCCTGGCTGTCTCATCAGTCTGTCTAGAGCCCCTTGGACAGTCAGCTCCTGCCAGTGGCCAACTCAGCCACCTTCTGTGGACCTCAGTGGGATCAAGGCATAATCACACAGACGTAATGATCACACACAAATCTGCCCTCAGTGCTGATGGCTTAGAATCATCCAACGAACTTTTCCAAGATGGAGGGACATGTGTCTCCTTGTGTACATGAGCTTGAGGACCACTGGGGTCTCCCTGGGCCCCCCACTCTGTGAAATGGTTTAAGGACAGCCCTGGGCACATTCCCACCTGGGTGGGGCAGAGGCCATCAGCATCCTGGAAGTAGAAGAGGCCACCATGCTCAGGGTCCCATCCAGAGTGGAAAGGCAACAGTAGGAACTTGTCAATCACGTGGGCTCGAAGTTTGGCATCACCTCTCTGGATGGCATAACGGAGCAGGAACCAGCCAGCCTCCAGCGCGTGGCCTGGTGAGGGCTCAGGGTAAGGCAGGTAGCGCGGTCTCCCCCAGGTAGGGGGCTCCAGCCCCCTGCGCTGTATGCTGACT
>NW_011477904.1:13867-15177 GCF_000754665.1 Bison bison bison | reverse complement strand
GCACTCCCCTCTCTCTTATTTCACTTCACTAGCACTATCATTTTCTAGTATACTATATTGTTTTAATATATTTATTTGTTAAATTACACATATATATTTTTATTATTTATTAAATTTACTTATATAAATATATTTATCTTTCATTTCTGTATTCTGCCACTAAAATATAGGCTATATGAGGGCAGGGTTTTACTTTTCATATTCACTGCAATAACTGCTTAATAAATAATTGCCAAATCTTTGAATGGCACCTAATACTGTATCAGGTAGCATTCATTTATAAAAACATAAGACAACTTGGGCTATTTTCAGCCTATAATGGTTTAATACAGGGAATTAGGGGCTTATAAAGTTACTGGTAGTGAAGTAGACTCTAGGCTAGGCTTCTAGAAAGGACTAACTGACCCATTAGGGTACTCTTAATGCTGCTTCATTCAAGAAGGTGACAGCAGTGAGGAGCCCATGACTAAAACATTAAAGTTAACCTTAAGACCACATTGCCATATCTGCAATCCAATGATAAGGAATTCACTGCTATTACTACAATTACCTCTCAGTACTCACAGATCTAGTGACTGCACCCTGGAATATTGGTGCAGCAAGATCCAAGTCTTCCAGATCTTGCTTTTGGTGATTAGCAATGTCCAAAGCTGCAGGAAGAGGTCCCTACCTTATTGAAATTTCTCTAATTTGTATTCAGAACCATGGAGTTTTCAGCCTTCTAGTATCTCCGGTACAGGCAGGTACACTAGAAGGAGGTGGGAATAGATAATGTGTGCCAGTTCATTATGTGTATATCTACTACATCAGTTGCACAATTCAGGATGCATGAATATTATTGGGTTGGCCACAAAGTTCATTTGGGTTTATCCGTAACATCTTTTGTAAAAAAAATTGTTTATTTTTAATTGAAGGATAGTTGCTTTACAATATTGTGTTGGTTTCTGCCATACATCAACATGAATCAGCCATAGGTATTTCTTGTATGACTGAAGGAGCTCAAATCAGTGCTCTGTGATAACCTAGAAGATTGGGATGGGTTGGGAGGTGGGAAGGAGGTTCAAGAGGAAGTTCAGTTTAGTTCAGTTGCTCAGTCATGTCTGACTCCTTGCAACCTCATGGACCACAGCACACCAGGCCGCCTTGTCCATCACCAACATCAGGAGTTAATCCAAACTCATGTCCATTGAGTCGGTGATTACATCCAACCATCTCATCCTCTGTCGTCCCATTCTCCTCCTGCCTTCAATCGTTCCCAGCATCAGGCTCTTTTCAAATGAATCAGCTCTTCGCATCAGGTGGTCAAAGTA
>NW_011477904.1:8613-10836 GCF_000754665.1 Bison bison bison | reverse complement strand
AACCTAGATGGATCATAAAGCCTTGTAAGGATGTCTGCCTCAAATCAATCTTCTGTATGTTTTTCCACAATGCTGTCTTCTATGAGCATCAGACTTCCTGACAACCTTACACAGGTCCCAACAACATTTCCCTCTTATGCTAGTTTTCATATTCTTCCAAGCATTTATCTCTACTTGATACAGGTAAACATAACCAACCTACTTCCCTTCATCTACACTGCTACCACTCTAGTCTAAGCCAGCATCATCTCTCTTTTAATTTTTAACAAAGCAAGAGGCTTTATTGGGAAGGGACGCCTGGGCAGAGAGCAGTAGGGTAAGGGAACCCAGGAGAACTACTCTACCATGTAGCTCACAGTCTTGGGTTTTATGGTGATGGGGTTAGATTCCAGGATATCTTGAGCCAGTCACTCTGACCCAGGGTCCTTCCTGGTGGTGCACGCATTCTCAGCCAAGATGGATTAAGCCACCGTTATCTCTTGGTTGGATTTGTGCTTCTACTCTTTCTTCCCTTTCTGGCTCTCTCAATACAGCCACTGAATGACTGTTTTATATTTGTAATTGTAATAGAATTTCTTTGCAAAATTGTTTTAATTTCTGCAGTACAATGAAGTGAATCAGCTCTAAGTATACATATGTCCCCTCCCCCTTGATCCTCCTTCCTCCTGCCCTATCCCAAGTTGTCTAGGTTGTTACAGAATACTGTGAGCTTCCTGTGCTATACAACAGTTTCTCACTAGCTATCCATTTTACACATGGTAGTATATATATGTCAATACTGAGTGACATATAAGATGCCTCTCAGATCATGTTACTTCTCTGCCTGAAAACCTGCCAGTGGCTTTTCATCTCATACAAAGAGCCAAATTGCTTGCTATGACCCATGAGGTCTACATGATCTGACTTCACACCTTACCTCTGTGAGATTCTGTTACTGTTCCCCTCAGTAACACTGTTCCAGCCCCCTGGCCTCCTTGCTGTTCTCTGAGCATACCAGGCACACTCCCACTTGACAGCCTTTGAACTTGTTTTCTTTGCCTGGGATGAACTTCCTGCAGATATCTATATAGAGCTTTCTAACTTGAGCACTCTATTTTATTTTTTTAAATATTTATTTATTTATTTTGGCTGCACTGGGTATGGTTGTTGCATGCAGGCTTTCTCTAGTTGCAGAGCACAGGCTTCTTATTCCTATGACTTCTCTTGTTGTGAAGCATGGGCTCTAGGCACATGGGCTTCAGTAGTTGCTGGTATATGGGCTCAGTAGTTGCAGCTCATGGGCTAGTTGTGGCATATGGGTTTAGTTGCCCAGTGACATGTGGAATCTTCCTGGACCAGGGATTGAACCAGTGTCCCCTGCATTGGCAGGCATATTCTTAACCACTGGATCATGATGGAAGCCCCACTGAGCAATGTATTTTAAACTGCAACTCTGTCTGCATACCCCACACAATATATTCACTTGCCACTGTTTTATCTCTTTTCATAGCACTTATCAACATCTGACATGTTATATACATACTTATTTATTTCTTAGGATTTATATCTTTACACTGGAATAGGGCTTCCCTGATAGCTCAGCTGTTAAAGAATCTGCCTGCAATGCAGGAAACCCTGGTTCAATTCCTGGGTCAGAAAGATCCCCTGCAGAAGGGCATGGCAACCCACTCCAGTATTCTTGTCTGGAGAATCCCAAGGACAGAGGAGCCTGGTGGGCTACGGTCCATCAGGTTGCAAAGAGACAGACATGACTGAAGCAACTGAGAATGCACACACACACGCACATAGCAGTGAGGGGAAGAGTCAAGAATATAAAGAAATATAGATTTGATTGGCTATTGAACTTCGATGGAGCAGTTAGAGACAGTAAGTTCTGCAGGGGACAGGCATTCGTGGGGAAGGGCCAGAGTTAGGAGTGTCATCAAAGAATCTTCTTCACAGTTATACTCATCATTTTGGCTTACATTGACATATATCCCAGAAGCAAAATAGAGGCATGCCTGGCCCTCTATTGAGAATGAAAGAGCCTGAAACCATTAAAAGGGCTAAAGTCAGAAAGAAAAACACCAATACAGTATATTAACGTATATATATGGAATTTAGAAAGACGGTAATGATGACCCTATTTGTGAGACAGCAAAAGAGACACAGATGTAAAGAACAGACTTTTGGATTCTGTGGGAGAAGGTGAGGGTGGGATGATTTGAGAGAATAGCATTGAAA
>NW_011477904.1:4588-5975 GCF_000754665.1 Bison bison bison | reverse complement strand
ATTCCAATGCACCTAATCTCTTAATTCAGCTAAAAAAAGAGATGACTCTAAGAAGTGACATGATAAATAAGTTAAAACATAACACTTTTATGACATAATCCTGACAAAAGAAGTGAAAGATGATCTAAAGTTGCAGAGGTTCTAAACTGCTGAAGAGGTATTAGCATTCTTGTATGAACTTTTGGCATATGAAAGAGAACATTCTGTTTATTGACATTTTCTAATTGAAAGATTTAGAAAGTTTCAACATTGATAAGGTTTTATTGATCTGGAGTGAATTGCTACGATGACTGTTGTATCTAGTGCTTGTGACCACAACAAAGAAAAGAGAAACTAATTTTGACTCCTGGTCATTATATAAGGAGACTCGCAGGGGACCTGAGACTGAATGTACAGCATGATTCATGCTGGCAATCGAGGCAATACTAGGAAAAAGAGAAAGAAAAAATTTAAGATCCAAATCCATCCTTTCTGCTATGAAACAGTGTATTTTATATTAGAACAGCATTTTCACTAACTGTGTTTGATTATTATTTTTAGTTATTAATGATACTATAATAGTAGCTTGTTGGTATTTATCTCCAAGACATTCTAAATGATTTGCAGGCACTTTTTAAATATTCTGTATCATATCCCTGTCAGGTGATAATATCACTCCTTACCCCTCCTCCCAAGGCAATTTAGAGAGAGAAAAACAGAGATACCAAATGAGGAACAGATGATTTTAAAAACAATGACAACAATAACAGCAAGAGAGAAATTTCTCAGGTTTTCTGATTTCTACCCTGGTATGTTCTTCACGGAGCTTTGCTGCTTTGTTTCAGTGTGTATGATCTAAAATAACTGGTGTGCAGTGCAAGTCCAACAAAGTGCAATTTTACTTTTTGAGAGTTAATTAGTGATGTTTTTTGACAAGTGTGAGCTTTCTTTGGTACATTCACAGGAAGTAAATAACAGCTACCCAGATCTCTAAGATGTTGTCTTATATTCTAAGAAGTGAAGATACATATTGAGGGTGGTATGGGGCTGGGTGTTGCAGGCAGTTCTATTGGAAGCTTTCAATATTTCCAGTTTTTAAGAAAAGCTGCTTGCTGAAAGTTGGAACTCTTTTAGAGAATAGAAATTTGTTATGGACTGAATGCATGTGTACACTACCCAAATTTGTATGTTGAAATCTGAACCCCCAGTATGATGGTATTAGGAGGTAGTAGCTTTAGGAGGCCCCACTCCAGTACTCTTGCCTGGAAAATCCCATGGACGGAGGAGCCTGGTAGGCTGCAGTTCATGGGGTTGCTAAGAGTCGGGCATGACTGAGCGACTTCCCTTTCACTTTTCACTTTCATGCATTGGAGAAGGAAATGACAGCCCACTCCAGTATTCTTGCCTG
>NW_011477904.1:0-1087 GCF_000754665.1 Bison bison bison | reverse complement strand
TTCTCTCTCTCTCTCTTTTTTTATCTCTTGCTCCCTCATTTCCTACCTCTTTCTCTACCACCCATCCCTTCACTCTCTCTCTCTTCCCCCCATCTCTCTCCACCATGTCAGGATACAAGGAGACCAGGAATAAGGTTGTCACTAAGAATCCAACCATGTTGGCACCCTGATCTCAGTTGTCCAGCCTCCAGAATTGTGAGAGATACATGTTTCTTATTTAAATCACGAGGTCTATGATATTTGTTATAGAAGCCTGAAATGTCTAGGACAAGGTTTTGAAATTTTGTTTAAAAAGATCTTTGTCTTAAAGTTTAGAGCAGATCATAAGGCATGGCATGCAATGAGAAAGCTACTTCTGGTGTTTATTCTTGTTCTTTAACAATTTCTACTAAAACATGATTTTTCTTGTGTTAAAGTATCAGCTATTGGCTATGGCTAAGGAAAGCGATGTTCTTGTTAATCCAGCACCTGGTTAATAAAAATTATCATGCATATACCAGTTTTCAAATACTGAGACAACAGTATCATATACTTGATGGTAAAAGGATGTTGAGGACACTTGAAATTTTTTCTGATGATCTAGAACATATTACAGAATCACACCATGCTGACAGGGCATCTTAATAAAAGGAGCAGTTTTCCTTCAGCCATAAATGAACTGAAGTGACAGCTGAGAGTTTGAATTGTTATAATGGTGTATGAGTGTTTATCTAGAAACACGCTGCAATAATTAATTACCTTATGGTGCTCTGTTTCTTTGATTGGCCCCAACTTCTCAGTGCTTTCAAAGAACTCATGTCAAAGCCAGAAACCTTAACTTACAGCATTGCTATTTGAAGTACAAGTCCAATTTAAAGCATCATTATAGAGACAGTTTTGACTTCTGATGTAGCAAAACCATTTTCCTAAGTGTCAGAGGTGCTTCTTTAAACATTGGATTGCCTTTTTATTGTTCTGTGATTGAGATTTTCTTTTATTATAATGCAGAGGATTTTCTTCTTTTAGTGATAAAAGCCTGAACTCCAATGAATTGATTCATAAGGCTGTTTATAACTGACTTTACCCTTTTTGGCAAATGTGCTGATGT
>NW_011477903.1:9875-11029 GCF_000754665.1 Bison bison bison | reverse complement strand
GCCATATCAAGGTCATTCAAAAGAGAAATGAGAGCTCCTCCAGTCTCAAGGAAGAAAATCAAGGGTTTATTAACCTAAAAACCGTAAACCACCAGAATATTGTGAAACTACTAGAAGTGTTTTATACTGAGGAGGCTCTATTTATAGTAATGGAGTACGTCAGTGGAGGAGACTTGTTCACCTACTTGGAGGCCAAAGGCCGCTTGACGGAGGGGTAGCCCGAAGCCCGTTCCACCAGCGGGTCTCGGCTCTGCAGCACTGCCACCAGCGGGGCGTGGTGCACCAGGATTTGAAGCTGGGCAACCTTCTCAGCACCAACAACAACGCCAAGATCTCCGACCTCGGCCTTAGCAACCAGTGGCACCCACAAAAGAAGCTAGACATTTTGCGGCAGCCCCACGTTCATGGCCCCAGAAGTCTTCCTGGGGAGGCCTTATACAGGCCTAGAGGAGGATGTGTGGAGCCTCGGTGGCATCCTGTACACCATGGTAACTGGATCCCTCCCCTTCAGGGGACAAGATTTCTGGGACCTGTGGCAGCGTGTGCTTAGGGGTCACTACCATGCGCCCAAATATCTATCTAACAAGATAATAGACTTACTAGACAGAATACTAACACTCAACCCACCAACAGAGGTACTTTAGAAGATGTTTGGCAGCATCCATGGGTGAACCTGGGCCAGGAGGAGCCACTCCCGCCAGCCTGTGAAGAGCACCCTGGGATGACAGTGGAGACAATACTGGGCTGGTGCAGGGACCAACTCCAGGGCTTAGACATAAGCAGCGGCAGTGACATGAATGAACCCAAGGTGAGGGCCCGCACCATCACTGTGAGGCCGGCCGTTTCCTCCGACCTCAGCAGCCAAGAACATAAGCCTACCCCCAGCCCTGAGATGTCCATGCTTATTCCTGCCTGGCTTTGGGAGATCATTCAGCAGCAGGAGAACCAGGAGTAAACGGAGAAGACCAGAGAGCCTGCCACTCCCCTACCCTGCCCGGATGCGAGGACCATCAACCCCAGCCCAGCCCCCTCCACTTGCAACACACGCGATGCCAGCAGCCCCTGAGCCACCGATCATGCCGGTGAACACCACGACACGTGCAGGACCAGGCTCACCTGCGACCCCTGCAGCAGGCGTGACAGCAGCCACACCC
>NW_011477903.1:4517-6585 GCF_000754665.1 Bison bison bison | reverse complement strand
GAACATAAAATTTTACTGGTAATTGCATTCTGTTGAATAAATATCCTGACATCAGCTTATGGCATATTAGTATTCTGATGGTGATTATTTTCACTTAAATGTGTCTGCCTCTAAAACAGGAAAGGGTACAATGACACGAGGTTTGGAGATGGAATGGATAGTCTGTTTGTTAAACCAGAGGCTCTCGCGTGGAGTTAGGGTTGTGGGTTAAACAAATTACACAGAGATTTATTTCATGTGATGTCTTTGCAAAATTATCTATTGAAGCCATACACTTACAGTTTTCAAACTCTGTTGTATATATATAGAGCCAGGGGCTAGAAGTACAGAAGCTGAGGCTCTTCCCCAGACATTCTGTATTCGAATCTTTAGGAGCAGGACTCAGGAATCTACATTCTTAACACAGTTCTCCAGTCTTCCAGTGAACTGCCAGTTTGACGAATACTGTTCTAAATGTTTACCGGTCTTATTCCAAAGTATCAATGATGATTCAAGTATAAATTCATCTAAAAAGCACAAAGTCTACCACTGGAAATAGACCAAGGAACAGCAAGTATGATTCATGGGTCAAATCTGACTCAACAACTGTTCTTACATATAAAGTTTTATTGGAACACAACCATGTTTATTTGTTTACAAATTATCTACAGCTACTATATTCATTAAAAAAATTTTTTTTTGTTACTTTCTTGTTAAAACTGCAGAAAGCAGTTGTGACAGAGACCATATAACCTGCAAAGCCTGAAACAGTCACCACCTGGCCTTTGTGGAAAAAAGTTTGCCAACACCTGATATAAACAGATATCGGGGACTGAGGGACCAGGAAACTGAGTAAACTAAGAGAGACAGGCAGGTTGAGCCACTGGCTCCTGCCAAATTGTCAAATCCCTTCTTTGCTTTCTTCTTTTTTTTAAAGTGGTGGATGCACTCTGTAATTTTTGCAGATTTACTGAAATGTAATTGATATAATGTGGATGTACAATGACATTGAGAAATGGGAAAGTAATATTTAGAAGGGCAGTGATATGTTTGACATTTTTATGTTGAATTTGAATTAATAGAGAAACAGTTTAAAGTAAAAATGTCAGGGGGCATTTGGAAAACTTAGATTCAGTTCAGTTCAGTCAGTTCAGTCAATGACAACCCATCCAGTACTCTTGCCTGGAAAATCCCATGGACAGAGGAGCCTGGTAGGCTGCCGCCCATGGGGTGGCGAAGAGCAGGACACAACTGAGCGACAACCCACTCCAGTGTTCTTGCCTGGAGAATCCAAGGGACAGCAGAGCCTGGTGTGCTGCCGTCTATGGGGTCGCACAGAGTCGGACACGACTGAAGCAACTTAGCCTCAGTAGCAGCCAAGGGGAAATACTCTCAGCTGTTACTAACTAACATCAAGGTGGGTGGATGCCAGCTGTGACAAAAGCCCTGCAGGAGTAGTTCATGGGACAGGAAACATGGAGAGACAGTAGTGTTCAATATAAATTCAAAACTGAGAAGCTTTGTATGGTCTCTAACTGTCGCTCTGCAAAAAATCTGCACACAAAAATAAGAACATGTGTGACAATGTGAGCCCAATGGGAGACACATCTCTTACATCTCATTTTAAAAGAAATTGAAACCCAAGTTCCCTTTCTGTCTATCAGCCTCTTGTCCTCTTTCTTCCTTAGAGAATTACACCACATCTCATAGTTCTCTTTCCTCCCTAATCAGTCTTCCTGAGAAACTAAACTGAAAATTTTTATTTAATATCTGTTTTCATTAGTAAAATTCTTCTCATAATTCTTTGAAAATTCATTCTCCCACACAGGAACGTTCAACATTTTTGTCCTCAACTCTAAAAGTCAGGGGCCTCATGTGTACTTTGGTTTTCTTTCCACTTCTCACAAAGCACTTTACTCTGAAGAACATACCTATTCTCGTGGACTTAACAACAACAATTTATCTTTATCTGATTATTTAACATCAGAAACCCCAAACTGACAGTTTAGTTCTGTAAAATATATTCACTACACAACTGACAATTTATAAAAATTAGTCTCCATTTCACATCCCTCCCTACGTAACACAA
>NW_011477903.1:2042-2372 GCF_000754665.1 Bison bison bison | reverse complement strand
CCAAAGGTGGAAGCAACCCAAAGGTCCACTGATAGATGAATGGATAAACTAAATCTGATATAAACGTATAACAGAATAGTATTCGCCATAAAAAGAAAGTTCTGACATGTGTTATAACCTGTACAAACCAAAAGGACAGAATACTAAAATAATCCAGTAACACAGAGAAGGAAATGGCAACCCAGTCCAGTACTCTAGCCTGGACAATCCCATGGATGGAGGAGTCTGGTGGGCTACAGCCCAAGGGGTCACTAAGAGTCGGACACAACTGAGCAACTTCACTTTCACTTTTCACTGTCACGCATTGGAGAAGGAAATGGCAACCCACTC
>NW_011477903.1:0-1000 GCF_000754665.1 Bison bison bison | reverse complement strand
TTACCACATTTAAAAAAAAATCAAAAAGATAGTTCAAGGGAAACTAATAAAAAAATGTCAAAGAATCTTGCAGATTGCTTGTTAAAAGAATCTTTAAAATTTCATTACATGTCAAACAGTCAAGACTGACTTTTTTACCATGTGTGAAATTTGTGCGTAAAAGACCAGACAAAACTCAAATCAATATACCAATCATTTTTGTTTTTCGTTTTTTTTTAAACTTTGTGATGACAAAAAGATTAGAAAATAAATGTACATTTACACTTTTTTAGAAAGTAAGACAGAGTGCAGATTCCTAGAGACTAGTGCTCAGATTCACTGTGTATACAAAACAGTGACAATAAGAAATAATCTTTGCTCATTCTAGGAATTAGTGCACAGATTGGAATTTAGAATTAGTACATTTTTTTAAATATAAGATACAAATAACTGTAATTACTTTTCCCTTTAAGTTTTTCCACTATTTACAGGTATGTAGCCTTGTTCTTTACAAAGTTATTTAAATGATCTTTCCACTTTAAATCTCTGGAAAATAAAGACCTCCTTCAGTTCTGTCCTCCATGCAGATGACTTCCAACTCCATCTGTGGACCAGAGCAATCTAAGTTTTCTAAATGCCCCGGACATTTTACTGAAAATGTTTCTCTATTAATTCATAGTCAACATAAAAAGTCACGCCTATCATTGCCCTCCTAAATATTACTTTCGCTCTTCTTAACGCCATCGTACATGCCACACCAACTTAAGTGAAAATACTGCTGTTATTCTGTCTTCTTCCATTTACTCACCTGTCATTTATGTGTCCAAGCCCTGCTGATTTCTCTTTGAAGGCTTTCATCTGCACTCCCTTTTTCTTTCTTTCCAAGGCTTCTTTTGTTCTGACCCTTACCACTCATGCCTGCTGCTGCTAAGTCGCTTCAGTCATGTCTGACTCTGTGTGACCCCACAGACGGCAGCCCACCAGGCTCCGCCATCCCTGGGATTCTCCAGGCAAAGAATAC
>NW_011477902.1:9540-10104 GCF_000754665.1 Bison bison bison | reverse complement strand
CCCAGCCTCCTCCCCGTGAAGCGGTGCAGGCTGGCGTGGGAGGGGGGACACTCACCACTTTGTTTTCGCTGACCCGCTCCGTGGCCTGGATGGGCCTGTCCAGGCTGGGCTTGCCCAGGTAGACGTCCTGCGTGTGCGGGTAACTGCCCAGCAGCCTCAGCAGGGCCCGCACATTCACATAGTTATCGTCATCCACGTGGCAGAACCACCTGGGGAGAGGGGGCAGGGCCGTCAGGGCGGGTATCGTGCGGGTGGGACCGCCAGGGCCAGAGCCCCACCAGGGAATGCTCCCTGGGCCCTGCCAGAGGCCGCACTCACTTCCTCCCCGACTCGATAAAGCGGTCGTACTCCACGGCCATCTTGCAGGACAGTGCCTGGCGGCTGTGGGCGGCCGAGCAGTTGGTGTTGACCACGTGGCCTGCGGACAAGGGAGGGGCTGTGAGTGGGTCCAAGGCAGTTCAGAGAGGGCAGCCTGGCCTGGGGTCACACAGCAGGCCCAGGGCAAGCAGAGCAAGAAGGGGTGTGGGGGGGTGGCAGTCTGTCCCGGGGCCTGCTGTGTGACCC
>NW_011477902.1:4769-5776 GCF_000754665.1 Bison bison bison | reverse complement strand
CTGCCCCAAAACACGGCTCAGCCAGGCCAGAAGGCCCCCAGGCCTCGAGGGTTTCAACAGGGAGGAAGAGAGCTGGGGTCTTCTCTGAGCCCCTAGCCCAGTCAAGGTTGCTTCACCTTCATCCCAAATACCCAGGCAGTCCCTTGTATCTCCCAGTTCAGGGAATTCCCCGACCCCCTCCCCAGCAGTGCTCACTCTCTGCCCCCATCCCGCCCCAACCCAGCCATCCAGCTGCAGCCTGGAGGGAGATTTTTCAGAGTGGGGTGTGTCTTTTTATGTGTGTGGAGGAAGTCAGTGCTCAACTAGGATGTGCTAAGCACTCCGTTCCAGGCTCCAGAGACTTCTGCGCTGTGGAGACAGGGCCCCAGAACACACCCTGAAGCCCAGTGTGCGCGCTCTTGTTCTTCTCCTGAGATGGACCCCCAGGGCCCCCACCAATGCCCACCCCCAACTTCAACAGCGACTTGTCCTCCGTCCCACTGCAAAGGCTGGGATGAGGGACAGGTATGGCCCTGTGCCCAGGGGTCCTAACCCTTCACTCCACTTCTCAGGAAAGAGTCTTCCTCCCCGGGAAGGGTATGAGGCCAGGGAGGACTCCCCACGCTGAATCCGCCTTGGGGAGGCTTGGGGACAGTAATTCCCAGCTGATAAGTTCCAGTGTTTGAGGGCAAGAAGCATCACCAGGCGCCAGCCCCAAGCTCTGGTGGCTGGTGAAGGTTCACCACAGGCCACGGGCCGGTGGTGTTTGGGGAATGAGTCCCCACCCTGCTTCCACATCAGGCAGACTGGGCTGGAAGGAGATGAACCGGCATCGCTACACCCGATATTCCCCGGAGCGGTACAAACAGGCAGCCTGGCGCCCACTGGATGCTGCCACCAGCTGGACAAGAGGGCACCTCCTCCCCTGCCCACTTGCCCAGCCTGCCGGGGCTCACCATCTCCTCGTGGCGCGAGATCCATGTCTCCAGAAGCAAGTCGAGACGCGCGCGATGAAACTTTTTGGTGGT
>NW_011477902.1:0-1077 GCF_000754665.1 Bison bison bison | reverse complement strand
CCCTGCCCGGGGCTCAGCCTGGGGCCCCCTGCAAATGGAGTCAGTCCCAGAGGGCTCTAGCCGCCCCTTCCCCGTGGACCCTGGAGCCTTGGGCTGGCCTCCCTGAGTGGCTCTTTCCTGGGAAGATCCCGGAGACATAATGGGTGAGCCATTAACTGGGAGGAAGTCATCCATGGCAGTCCTGCTCGCGTCCCAAGGACAACCCAGAGAGGGAGGGAGGTGCTGACCATCGCCGTGCTCCGGGGGGCTCACGCGCCCCCTCTGACACCGACACGCGAGGGCAGGTCCTCAAGGGGGACCTCGAGGAGTGGCAGCATGGGCCCCCAGGTGCCAGGGTGCCCACGGGCCTCCTGAGAGCAGCGAGTGGCGTGGCCACAGTGGCCCCAGGAGGCCCCCGCCCAGAAGCTTCTGGACAGAGTCCGTACTGGCAGGAGGCTCCATGGCAGGAGTGTGGGGGCGCAGCCGACAGCTGCTTCCTGCTCCCACTGTTGGGGTGTCACTGCCCCTGTGAGAAGAACAGATATAGACGAGCCCCCAGCCCCGCGCTGTGTGATCTCGGGCCGGTTCCCTTCTCTCTGTGGGCCTCGGGGTTTTACTCGAGGCTGCTTCGGGGATGTAGCTGGTGCCCGCCCTCCCCCACTGCTCCCACCCCATCCCACGAACCCTGGGCTGGTGAGGGGCTGGTACTTGCAGGTGTAAAGTGGCAGTGCCTGCCGGCCGCCTGCCTCCTCGACCTGAACCCTGGGGCCTGGCGTGGTCAGGGCAGCCCAGCTGACTTGGCCTGGGTGGCTGAACAAGACCCCGAGGAGAATGGATGGACGGATGGACACATGTGGACACAGGGACGTCCAGAGGAAGGAGAGCCTGCCTTCCTCCCCAGCGCCCAGCCCCACTCAGGGGGACGTGGCTCTCAGGGTAAGGAGGTCGGGCAGGGCTGCCCACTGAACACTGAGCCAGCCCTGGGGGCGGGGCCTCTGGGCAGGTGGACGCCCGCGATGGCCCCGGGCTGTATGGCTGCCCTGCTGTCCCCAGTGAGCTGCCCAGGGGAGGCCTGGAAGGTCCCACTCAGAACGTTGG
>NW_011477901.1:14019-15965 GCF_000754665.1 Bison bison bison | reverse complement strand
GTCGATTGAACAGTTTCTTTCCTTGTTCAACATTTTTCAGATTTCTGGGGATTGTTTTCCACCTCTTGATGTTGTCTGGGCCCCGGCCAACGGAAACACACGCCGTCTGCCTGCGGCTGCAGGAGCAGAGCGGAAGCTGAGGGCTGAAATGCTTGTTAAATTTAGCTTCTCTTGGGCAGATTTATCTCCATTAATCATAACCCAGCAGAGTCTGATTTCCCTAAATCTAGCCCCCTGTGTGGATACATGCGTCCCTCCAGAGCGCATTTCCTGGAGCGAACACCCACACAGCCCCCTTGAGAGTCCAGTGGCCACAGCAAAGGGCGGAATCCAGGGGACACAGGTGCTGGGCGCTTCTCACTGGTGCTAGGGGCCGGGAGGCGGGAAGCACACAAGGCCAGGCTCCTGGGACCTGCGGTGGGGGTCCCAGCTGGAAGGGGACAGTCACAGGGCGGCTGAGATGCCTTTCCTTGCACCTCTGGGTGGTGGGCGCACAGGTGAGGGTTTTTATACTTGGGGAAGAGCTTCATACTTGGAAAGGAAATGAAATCCACAAGACTTTGGATTCACACACGCCCCACGTGACAGGTCACCTTCTGCCTAACTGAGTACTAAGGTCACTGTTGACCAGATGACCCCTGCCTCGCGGCTCCAGGCCTCCAGAGGCTTCCAGGTGGTGCAGATCATTCCGGACTGACCAGCGTGCAGGAGGTGATATGACCCCCCCACACTGGGTCCCCCACCTCGCTTAGGGTGCCTGGACAGCCCACCTGCCGGGGAGCTCGCCCCCACCCCGCCGGGCACACCACCCCAGTTCTGTGCCCAGAGCTCAGAGCCAGCGTCCACTGGTGGTGGCGGCCACACTGGGGAGCAGGCAGAGGCGCTGCAGGAGGTCAGCATCAGAGGATGGCACAGGTTGGAGGCTTCCAGCGTGGACGTCTGGACCAAGGGGAGTGTGCTGGCCTGAAAAAGACTTTCCAAGAAGGTTTCCATCATGCTCGTCTACGAGCGGCCCAGGCAGGCTGCGAAACCCCCCCATTGTGCAAAGCAGAAGCCTTTACCAACACAGAACAGATGGCACCCTCTACCCCGCCGAGCTCAGCACCCAGGTGAGCGGCCAGTCATGAGCAGAGACTGAGAAGGAAGAAGGTCACTTCACCATCAAACAGAAAGCAAATCGATTCAGAGTCGCTGCAGCTGAACTCAGGTGACCAGGTTGAGGGCACCCAGCACCGGGTGCCAGGTCTGTGGCCAGTGCTCTGCTGTCCAGGACTGAAGCCTCGCCCCCTGCAGGCAGCACTGCCATGTCAATAGCTCTGGCCACTGGGTCACACAAGGAGAGGCACTTGTGACACCTGAGCACCACTGCCCTCCACCTCCTGCTGGCACCAAGGTCACCCTTCCCAGGAAGGGGAGGAGACGCCAAAGACACAGGGCCAGGTCACGGCCAGGCTGAGCCCCTGGCTGCGATCAGGCCTGGGAGGGGCGAGTCCACCAGCTGTGGACTCTGTGCCATGGATAAACCTCTGTCCGATCCATCTTGTTGCCATGGCGTGGACCTGGCTCAGCCAGGTGCCACCACGGCCTGGTGATGAGCTGAGAGCCCAGAGGTCAGACAAGCCTGGCCCTGCTCTGAGTCTGCTTCCCTCCCACTGGCTGCAGGACCACCAGCATGGTTAGCAAAGACCCACGAGAAAGCAGGAACTTTCAGGCTGTGTGGACAGGGAGCCAGGCAAGACCACCCCAGCAGCAGGGCTGGGGTTCCAGGTATATGACTCTGTATCTGAGGCCCAGGGAGCGTACCTGTGATCGGGGATTATAAGACACTTGCCTCACATTCTAGGAATCAGTGAACTAAAATGGACTGGAATGGGTGAATTTAACTCAGATGACCATTACATCTACTACTGCGGGCAGGAATCCCGCAGAAGAAATGGAGTAGCCAT
>NW_011477901.1:0-12131 GCF_000754665.1 Bison bison bison | reverse complement strand
ATGGGGAAACAGTGCAAACAGTGTCAGACTTTATTTTTCTGGGCTCCAAAATCACTGCAGATGGTGACTGTAGCCATGAAATTAAAAGACACTTACTCCTTGGAAGGAAAGTTATGACCAACCTAGATAGCATATTGAAAAGCAGAGACATTACTTTGCCAACAAAAGTCCATCTAGTCAAGGCTATGGTTTTTCCCAGTGGTCATGTATGGATGTGAGAGTTGGACTGTGAAGAAGGCTGAGCGCCGAAGAATTGATGCTTTTGAACTGTGGTGTTGGAGAAGACTCTTGAGAGTCCCTTGGACTGCAAGGAGATCCAACCAGTCCATTCTGAAGGAGATAGCCCTGGGATTTCTTTGGGAGGAATGATGCTAAAGCTGAAACTCCAGTACTTTGGCCACCTCATGCGAAGAGTTGACTCATTGGAAAAGACTCTGATGCTGGGAGGAATTGGGGGCAGGAGGAGAAGAGGACGACAGAGGATGAGATGGCTGGATGGCATCACTGAGTCGATGGATGTGAGTCTGGGTGAACTCCGGAAGTTGATGATGGACTGGGAGGCCTGGTGTGCTGCAAGTCATGGGGTCCAAAGAGTCGGACATGACTGAGCGACTGAACTGAACTGAACTGCCTCACAAGTGCGAGGCACAAGCTGTCTTTGTGAGACACACTTTAGATCAAAGATGCAGGCAGATTGTAAATCCATGGAACTACATGATGGAAAATTACAGCACATGGCAGCAGTCACAAGGAGGCTGGAGTGTCCGCTTTAATAACAAAATTGAATTGGAAACAAAAATACTACTAGGGATAAACAGTGACACTTTAAAACAGGGAAAGGGTCAACCCATCGGGAAGAGTACCTGACAATAGACAGTGCTGCTCAGGAAGCAAAAATGAGCAGAAACGAGGAGAAAAGAGGCACCTCCACACTCCAACAGTAGCTGGAGGTCTCAGTGCCCCCGCTGTCAACCATGGGGAAACAGAGGGAAGATTTAAATATCGCGGTGACAGATGTGTGAGGAGGCCACGCCCAGCAGCTGCAGGGCACGCCCGCCTCCGGAAGGCGCACGGACACTAAGAGGGAGCGCATGCTCGGCCACCAGTCAACCTCCGTGAACGCAGCCGGACAGAAACCCGACTGTGTTCAGGGACCACGATGGAGTGGACGTCAACAGCAGAAAGAAATCTGGGGGAGGTGCAAATACGTGGGAATTAAATAAGCTGAAGAAGAAAGCAAAAGGACGTCTTGAAATTCTTCGGGATAAATGATAACCTGACATGACACAGCAAGACGCGGGGCGCGGCTGAGGCAGAGCTCAGGAGCAAGTGCGTTGTCATCGGTGACTACGCCGAGAAGGAAATGTCCCCACCTTTCTAACCTTCCTCCTTAAGACACTGAAGAAAGAAAGACACATTGGCTCTTGAAAAAGCAGAGGGAAGGAAACATTGCTAGTCTGGAAATGAACGAAACAGGGACTAGAGAAGCAATGGAGAAAAATCAATGCAGCCAAAACTGGTTCCTGAAAACAGCAAACAGAAGCAACAAGCTAATAGCCAGACTGGCCAAGAGAAAAACGGGAGAGGAAAACTTCTAGAATCAGAAAAGAAAACGAGGGGCCATGGCGCCCAATCTCACAAAAATACAAAGAATTATAAAGGAACGCCAGTGTGGCTGAGCATGAGGAGAAATCAGGCTGTCTGTGCACTGCGGCGGGGGGGGTGGGAAGGTAAATGGTGCAGTCACTTCAGAAAACGGTCTGGCATCTCCGCAGGTAAACACAGAAGCACCATCGTGCATGCCTTGTGCTCTGTGCTCAGTGGGGTCCAACTCTGAGGGACTGTGTGGACTGTAGCCCGCCAGGCTCCTCTGTCCATGGGATTCTCCAGGCAAGCATACTGCAGTGGGCTGCCATTTCCTCCTCCGGGGATCTTCCCCACCCAGGGATCAAACCTGAGAGTCCTGTGTCTCCTGCATTGGCAGGCAGATTCTTGACCGCTGAATCACCTGGGAAGTCCCATACAACACAGCAATTCCACTCACAGGGAAACAATCGGGAGAAATGAAAACACACGTCCCCATGAAAACTTGCACACGAACGCTTGTATCGGCATTATTCACAGTTCTCAGAGGGTGGGAAGAAGCCAAAAGTGCATCAGCTCATGATGGATGGACACAATGTGGTCCATCCGCACAGTGGAATACCATTTAAGCACAAAAGGGAAAGACAGACTAACAGATTCTATAGCATCATTCGAAGTGAAAGAAGCCAGTCCCCAAAGAAATGTCCAGAAAAGGCAAATAAGCACAGGCAGAAAGTAGATTATGCTTGGTGGGGGGATGGGAGGATGATGCGGATGATAGCTAAAGGGTTTGGGATTTCTTTCGGGAGTCATGAAATGTTCTACAATTTACTATGGATGGTTGTATATACCTGTGAATATACTGAAAACCACTGGACTGTACACTTACTTGTTTTACATAAGTAAAACACACACACACAACACAGCCAGATGAACACAACAAGACTCAGATAGGAAAACAACTCACACCTGAAAAAATGGGAAAAGCTTAGCAGGACTCCTGCGGTACAACAGAGAAGCATGGAAAGTAACTGCCGGGACGTGAGGTTAGCCCAGAGCAACAGTGAAGCCCTTCAGGTGCTAAGCAGTGGTTGGAACGTGGCTCTGAGACTTGGACCATCCAGATTGAAGGGCAGAACACGTGCTGGCCCCGTCCTGCTCTGAGGTCTGGCTGGTCTTGGCTTCAGGAACCCCACTTATAAAGGTGAGCCTGGAGCCCCATCCCACGGGTGTCCATGGGACCCACTCATGTCTGGCCCAGCCTCATACAGGCCTTGCCTTCCTGCCCTGAAACTGTCATAAGAAAAGGCCAACCACAGGGCTGAAATTCCATCCCTCAAGCACTCAAGGTATGTGGCTCTCCCCAGGGGAGCCCTGGCTCTGTCCCTTCAAGGCCCACCCCAGCTGCCTCCTTTCTACCAGATAGCAGTATTTGGGTGCCTACTCTTCTGAGTGAGGTCTTAATAGCACCTTGGGGACCTGTTTATATGAGTGCCTGCAGGTGGAGGCCTGCCTGGAGCTTAGTTCAGACCATCTCCCTGCATGCAAACAAGAGTCATGAGGGACATAGACTTGGGCTGGGGCCAAGTCTCCCACCAGAGTCCCCACCATGTTGACCAGAGGGCAAGGGCTCATCTTCCTTGGATCTAAACCATTCAAACATGAGCAGAGTGGAGCTCCAGCAGGGGTCAGGGTCCTGGCCTTGGGGAATTTGATGGTGACACTCTCAAAGTCAAGGTCAGGGTCCAGGGGTGGCCTCCACCCCCATATCCCAGCCAACGCAAGCTCTGCCAAGGCACACAGGAAGGCCGAGAAGTCTGGAATCACAGCTGCTCCAGGTGGCCAGCCTTTCGGATGTGCCCACCAGCCCTGAGTGAAGCCCCGAGAAAGCCTGTGGATAGTGTTGGCAGATGCCCGCTGAAGTGGTAGAGGAGGCCTGATGTCACTGTCCCCAAAGATCAAGGCTGAAGCCATCTCAGGACACAAAGCAGAATGAGCAACCTCTATTTGGGGTCAGTCAACAGCCAGCGCTCCAAGAATTGATTCATAAACAAAACACCTGTTGTTACCTTAGAAACACAAGCTAGGACCAAGCTGCTGCTTCTTCTCATGCATGAGAGGAGTGGACAGAGCTGGCAGTTCTGTGGAAGATGGAAGATTAGACACTGAGGATGGGAATAAGTAATTAAGTGAGCCTGTAGTAAAAAGGAGATGTGGGAATTAGTCGAGAATTACAGAAGGGCTGTAAGACCGGGACCACAAACAGAATGGGGAGCAGACAGACAGGATCACATCTTCCAAAGAAGAACAGGTGGACATGTGTTCACTTGCAACACCATCCAGGGTTTAGCACCGCTGCACACCTTGCATTTCAATAAAGCAGAGCAAAGAAGGGGAGGAGAAACTCTGGGTACCTTGTCCCCAGCATCACAGCAGCTTCTGCAGCTGTGTGGACAGCATCCAGCCACAGCTGGGGGCATTGTGGCACCACTGTCTCTGCTAACTCAGGAAGCCCTGGGTTGGAACTTCTAAGCTACAACACAACAGAGTGGACAGGTTTTGTTATGTTTTCCTTTAATGTCTAAAGAAAGCAGCAGCACCTGCATGTTTGACTGTGGCTCATAAAATAAGCATGCTTGATATCTTCTGGGGTGTTCCTGATCCCACTCAGCACATGACTGAGGAAAGATGCTCCTCAGTCAGCCCTCACATGGAGAAACTGCTCTAACTGGGCTTTTGGTGGAGAGTCCAGGAGCCCCTTGGAGTGATCACAAATATCAGTGTTGAAAACACATTTCTCACCATCTTCACATGAAACCCAACTTCAGTTATTATTCACATTCCCAAGTGCTTTTTGTGTACCTGAAAAACAGCTTGGCCGGGACATCAGATTTTGTATGAAATTGTTCACTGGCCAAGTTGACTGTGACCCATCATGACATGGACATTTCAGATCTAAACTGACCTCCAAGAAGTAGTTATTACATTCTCATTCTTTCCTCTGGGTTCCAGCACAGCCTTCAAAATGAGGAGGACCCAGGACTGATGTCAGCAGGGCCCAGGGGCCCAGGAGGCACGTAGATCGTCAAATGGATGGAAGGTGCTGAAGACAGGAGGCAAGAGGCAAGGGAGCCCTAGAAATTCTGCAAAAACTCATCCTGGTTCAGTCACACCAGCAGAGTTCAGCTCTCCTCCTGTTTTGAGTTGGCCAGCGTCTTCTCTGCGTGAACTCCGGGCACGCCTGTGTCCTGCCACAGGACGTCCTTCTCCAGTGGCCTGAGTCATCCCTGCTTCATTCTGTAATGAGCGCCTTTCTCTCTGGTACCCGCAGTCAACATCTTACAATGCTGGATGTGTGGAAAAGTTAACAGCTGAAAGGGGGGCACGCATGCCAAAGCCGCCTGACCCGTTTCTAGACTTTCTGTTCTGTGGTGACGTGTCAGCTGGGACTTTCAGTTGCACAGAAGAGAACAAACTGTGGTGATTTAAGCCGAAAAGCAAATTTATGCAGGGATTTGGGGGACAGCTCTGAGTACAAGGGCGGGGACCAGAGAAGGGAGAAGCCTGTCCCCCCATCTCCTCACTCTGGGTCTCCTTCATCGGCCTCACTCCCAGCCCATGAGCCACTGGGCTTGCCTCAGTGCCTTAGCTCTGCCACCCAGGCAAGTTCCGAGTCTTCTCCTCTGCTCTGGTTCACCATCTCCATGGGAGACCAGGGTCCCGACAGAAATCAGACGGCACAGTCCATTAGGGTACTTCAGGGGGCGCTTATTACATAGACCGTCTGGGTGGACACACAGAGGGTAAGTCAAGTACAGGTGAGAGCCCAGGTCCGAGGGTAGTGCGGAGGGCAACAGCTCCCCTGGCCCAGAGGTGTGAGTGCTGATCCACGGAGCTGCTGCCCCGGGGGGCTGTGACCAGGGACAGGAAACCACCCGGGGTGCAGCCAGCAGGGAACAAGTACCCTGACTGGTGGGACCTCTCCTCCAGTCTCCTGCTGGGCTTTCCCACCTGCCAGACCCAACAAAGAGCCAGAAGGCAGGGAGAGTGACGCTGGCCAAACATCTCCACTTCCCACGCAGCAAGTGGCTGGAAAGGCCTTATGGCACCTGCAAGGACAGTGCGGAATCTGCACGGAAGGGCCCTGATTGGACTGCTTTGGGTCACGTGCTCATCCCTGAGCCAACTGGCTGAGACCAGGGGTGGGGTCTAGTGTGCTAATATGGCAGCCCCCATGTGACTGCGGATGTTGGCGGTGCAGAGGGCGAGCGCTGGGAGTGGCGCGTGTCTGAGCTCTGCCCTCCCACTCTCTCGTGGTCCCCCCCTCCCGCTGGCCCTGGCCTCCCTTGTCCACCACCCCACCTCTCACTGCTCCAGAGGGCGAGAGTCAGGTCGCTGCTTCCCCCAGACCTCCGTGCCCTCAGCCCCCAGTCTCACGTTTGTCTCCAAGGCCTGTTTCTTCTACCTCATTAGTGGTTCTGGCCTGTGTCCTCTTCTCACTTCCAACGGGCCCCTTCAGGGCGTGCTTCTGTCTGCTTCTCCGCCCATGTTGCTCCGTCAGCACCCCCCCCGCCCCCATCCCTGTGATGGCACCACCTCTCAGCTGTCCTCTGGTCTCTGCGACTCTCCCTTTCCACCTCTCCATGGACCCCCTGTTCTAACATCCTCACCTCTTCTCTGCCCATGAGTCTCTTGATGATGTCCCATCTTTCTCACGGCACAGGCTGAAACTTAGGGGCCACCAATTGCCCCACGAGGTGCCCTCTTCTATGGTGGGTGGGTCTACAGCAAGGCTCCTGAAGTACCTGAAATTCAGCAGGTCCCCAGTAGATCCTGCAGTTGCTGCCCAACAAACCTGACCCCCTTCTCCAGGCACTCCTTCTGGCCAGTCACCCAAACCAGAAACCTGGAACCTGTTTCCCCTTCCTCTTCTCCCCAACACCCATTCTAGCCCCAAGGCTGACTGTGCCCTGAAGAGAAGAGCCTTGGCTTCATCCTCTTCTTCATCCCTAGCATTGCCAGTCCAGCTCACACCTCATTCTTCCTCCCCAGGATGCCTGTGAGGCCCCTTGCTTCCATTCGCTGAGTTGTTCACAGGCACTTAGGTGTCTTCTCCATGACCAGTCCACGCTGAGCACAGGGAACCCAGGAGACAGCTGAGCACAGCTGACCCATCTGTGCCCTGGGTCAGCTGGGATCCAGAGATGAATATTCTATGCCAGGGGATGCAGTGACCTCCCCTGCCCCATGGACATCCCCAACAAGGCTGCCTAACCTCACATATGTCTTTATCAAGATTGATGGCAAAACCAAGAATATTTCTGTCTCATAAATGTTCAGAAGAAAAACAACTTAGCTTCCATTGAATACCACCTGAGTTACTGGTCATTCTTGGCCTTTTTATAAGTGGAACAACCAGGTACCACAAACATCAAGATTCGATATGATAAGACGTCCATAGCATCACCTACTCAATGTTCTCTAAAAATGAACCTGAAAGCAACTCAGCCTCTAGTCCTAATTGCAACTTGCAGGAAATGTGGAGAGAGAACAAGCTGAATGACACAGCAAGGACACAGATAAGCAAATCCAGATCATGGGACACTCTGCAGGGTCTGTGACCTGTTTTCTCCAAGAAGTCCAGGGCACAGGGAATGAAAGGAAGGGGAGAAGAGAGAGTAAAGGACACTTCACAGCCTACTGCAAGGTGGGTTGTTTGAATCTTGATTCAGATCACCTATGAAACACCTTCCTGGGTAATTTTTGTTGTTGTTCAGTCGCTCGGTCATATCCGACTCTGAACTTTTGGACTGCAGCACGCTAGGCTTCCCTGTCCTTCACTGTCTCCCAGAGTTTGCTCAAACTCATGTCTGTTGAGTCAATGATGAGTGGATAATTAGGGACATTTGAACATGAACTTGTGTTTGATGGTATAAAGCAAGTCTTATTAACTTAGTCAGATGACAAAAGTGTGTGTGGTGGTTGTGGAGGAAAAATCTTTATCAATTAAAGATGCAAGCGGAAGTGTCTACAGGCAAAATGACAGGATGTTTGACATTTAATCGATTTTAGAAAAGGGGGCAAGGGAATGGATGAAACAAGATTGGAAACATTTAAAACGTTTGCATCTGGGTTATAGGTACATCATTTTATTCTCTCTACTTTTTAAAGTATTTTTAAATTTTCTGTAATGGAGAGAAGGAAAACAAAACATTTATCATTTTTATTATGTGTTTTTAAAGAACAAACATTTTCTCTTAATTTGTAAGGAATTCTATTTTCAACACTGAATTATCTTTTTTTTGCAACAAATTATTAAGCAGTTAATGAAAATACTTAAATTCTCCCATCAATGCCTGAGGATCCTGGCATGAAAATACTTTGTCTCAACTTGGTAGCTGTCTTTTCATTGCTTAGAGCAATGTGGAAATCTTCTCAGTGCTCAGATGTGCTTGAACATTCTTTCTTTAAAATGTAAATATACACATCTAAGTGGCTAATTATTCAAGTTTCTATTAAATAACAGATTCTATTTTTATTAAAAAATCTATCATTAAAATTATGTGAGATGAATTACCTTCGATGACTTTTCAAGAACAGAGAAAAACAATTTTAATATCCTATTTTTTCTCATAGTGAAAAACATGAATGTGCTTACATTACAGATGAGCAAATTAGAGAAGCTTGAGAACAGAAGTAGATTGAACCTGATTAAATTTGGCCTTAATAAAGCCAGAGGGATAAAGTTAACTGTTTTTTTGTTGTGCAGTGTCTGTTTATCTGGAAAAGTAGCCATATATGATAAAGATGTCTGGAAAATCCTTAGAATAGACAGAGTAGCAAACAGTGAGGCAAAGATTGTCATACTTTTCCTGATAAACTCTGAAGTACTTATTTTGAAGTAGCTCAGCCAGAAGTTCCCTCAAAAGAAGCACTGCTGTTGCTAAGGCGCTTCAGTCGTGTCCGACTCTGTGTGACCCCATAGACGGCAGCCCACCAGGCTCCCCCGTCCCTGGGATTCTCCAGGCAAGAACACTGGAGTGGGTTCAAAAGAAGCAGTAGTCCACCTCTAGTTTTCATTTATTTGTTTTTATTCACTCGCTAAGTCACATCCAACATATCCAACTTTTTGCGGCCCCTTGGACTACAGCACACCAGGCTTCCCTGCCCTTCACTATCTCCTAGAGTTTGCTCAGATTCTAGTCCATTGAATCGGTGATGCTATCTAAATATCTGATCCTTGGTGGCCCTCTTCTCCTTTTGCCTCATCTTTCCCACCATCAGGGTGTTTTCCAGTGAGTCGGCTCTTCCCACCAGGTGGCCGAAGTATTGGAGCTTCGGCTTCAGCATCAGTCCTTCCAATGAAGATTCAGGGTTAATTTCCTTTAGTATTGACTGGTTTGAGTACTTGCCGTCCAAGGAACTCTCAAGAGTCTTCTCCAGCACCACAGTTCAAAAGCATAAATTCTTCGGAAGTCAGCCTTCTTTATGGTCCAACTCTTACATCCATTCATGACTGCTGGAAAAACCATAGCTCTGACTAGATGGGCCTTTGTTGGCAAAGTGACATCTTCACCTTTTAATATGCTGTCTCAGTTTGTCATAGGTTTCCTTCCAAGGAGCAAGCATCTTTTAATTTCATGGCTGCAGTCAATGTTCCCAGTGACTTTGGAGCCCAAGAAAATAAAATCTGTCACTGCTTCTACTTTTTCCCGGCTACATGCCATGAAGTGATAGGACTGGATGCCATGATCTTAGTTTTTTGAATGCTGAGTTTTAAGCCAGCTTTTTCACTCTCTTCTTTCACCCTCATCAAGAGGTTCTTTAGTTCCTCTTCAATTTCTGCCACTAGAGTGGTATCATCTTCATATCCGAGTCTGTTGATACTTCTGGCAGTCTTGATTCCAGATTGTGATTCATCCAGCCCATATTTTGCATGATGTACTCTGTATATAAGTAAAATAAACAGGGTGATAATACATAGCCTTGTCATACTCCTTTCCCAATTTTGAACTAGTCATTCCATATAAGGTTCTAACTATTGTTTCTTGACCCACATACAGGTTGCTCAGGAGAAAGATAAGGTGGTCTAGTATTCCCTTCTTTTTAAGAATTTTCCACAGTTTGTTTTTATTGATACAGTCAAAGTCTTTAGCTTAGTCAATGAAGTGGAAATAGAAGTTTTTCTGGAATATCCTTGATTTCTCTGTGAGCCAGTGGATGTTGCCAATTTGATCTCTAGTTCCTTTGCCTTTTCTGAACCCAGCTTGTACGTCTGGAAGTTCTCAGTTCATGTAGTGCTGAAGCCTGGCTTGAAAGGTTTTGAGCATCACCTTACAGCATGGGAAATGAGCACAGCTGTGCAGCAGTGTGAGCATTCTTTGGCATTGCCCTTCTTTGGGATTGACTTCCCCGGTGGCTCAGATGGTAAAGCGTTTGCCTACAATGCAGGAGACCTGGGTTCGATCCCTGGGTTGGGAAGATCCCCTGGAGAAGGAAATGGCAACCCACTCCAGTACTCTTGCCTGGAAAATCCCATGGATGGAGGAGCCTGGTAGGCTACAGCCCATGGGGTTGCAAAGAGTCAGACATGACTGAGTGAGTTCACTTCTTTGGGGTTGGAATAAAAACTGACCTTTTCCAGTCCTGTAGCCATTGCTGAGTTTTCCAAATTTGCTGACATATTGAGTGCAGCACTTTAGCAGCAGCATCTTCTAGGATTTTAAATAATTCAGCTGGAATTCCATCACCTCCACTAGCTTTGTTTGCTGTGATGCTTCCTAAGGCCCACTTGACTTCACACTCCAGGATATCAGGCTCTAGGTGAGTAACAACACCATTATGGTTATCTGGGTCATTAAGGCCTTTTTTTGTATACTTCTTCTGTGTATTCTTGCCACCTCTTTTTACTGTCTTCTGCTTCTGTTGGGGCTTTATCATTTCTGTCCTTTATTGTGCCCATCCTTTCATGAAATGTTCCCTTGATATCATCAATTTTTTTGAATAGATCTCTAGTCTTTTCCATTCTGTTGTTTTCCTTTATTTTTTGTACTGTTCACTGAGGAAGGCAATATATATCCAGGAAGGCAAAATGGTTGTCTTACAAATAGGTTAGGGTTAGGGTTAGGGAGGTCTTACAAATAGCTGTGAAAAGAAGAGAAGCGAAAGGCAAAGGAGAAAAGGAAAGATATACCCATTTGAATGCAAAATTCCAAAGAATAGCAAGGAGAGGTAAGAAAGAAAGCCTTCCTCAGTGATCAATGCAAAGAAATAGAGGAAAATAATAGAATGGGAAAGACTAGAGATTCTTCAAGAAAATGAGAGATACCAAGGGAACATTTCATGCAAAGATGGGCTGGATAAAGGACAGAAATGGTATGCACCTAACAGAAGCGCGGGCGGCTGTGACTGGCGCACTTAAGCTCGGCCAAGAGGAGGTACCCCACATCCAAGGTCAGGAGCAGTGGCTGAGAGTCCCAGGCTGTGATGGCACAGGAACAGCCGAGAAGAGCTACCAAAGTCTGAGGTCAGGGGCGGCAGCCGAGAGGAGCTACCCCACGCCCGAGGCCAGGGGCAGCGGCCGGGAGGACCAACCCCATGTCCAAGGAGCCGTGGCTGCACAGGCGCAGGAGGGCCTAGAGGAGCTATCCCACGTTGAAGGTCAAGAAGGGCGGCAGTGAGGAGATACCCCTCGTCCAAGGTAAGGAGCAGCAACTGCACTTTGCTGGAGCAGCCATGAAGAAATACCCCACGTCCAAGGTAAGAGAAACCCAAGTAAGATGGTAGGCGTTGCAAGAGGACATCAGAGGGCAGACACACTGAAACCATACTCACAGGAAACTAGTCAATCTAATCACACTAGGACCACAGCCTTGTCTAACTCAGTGAAACTAAGCCATGCCCGTGGGGCCACCCAAGACGGGCGGGTCATGATGGAGAGGTCTGACAGAATGTGGTCCACTGGAGAAGGGAATGGCAAACCACTTCAGTATTCTTGCCTTGAGAACCCCATGAACAGTATGAAAAGGCAAAATGATAGGATACTGAAAGAGGAACTCCCCAAGTCAGTAGGGGCCCAATATTCTACTGGAGATCAGTGGAGAAATAACTCCAGAAATAATGAAAGGATGGAGCCAAAGCAAAAAGAATACCCAGCTGTGGATGTGACTGGTGATAGAAGCAAGGTCCGATGCTATAAAGAGCAATACTGCATAGGAACCTGGAATGTCAGGTCCATGAATCAAGGCAAATTGGAAGTGGTCAAACAAGAGATGGCAAGAGTGAATGTCGACATTCTAGGAATCAGCGAACTCAAATTGACTGGAATGGGTGAATTTAACTCAGATGACCATTACATCTACTACTGCAGACAGGAATCCCTCAAAAGAAATGGAGTAGCCATCATGGTCAACAAAAGAGTCCGTAATGCAGTACTTGGATGCAATCTCAAAAACGACAGAATGATCTCTGTTTGTTTCCAAGGCAAACCATTCAATATCACAGTAATCCAAGTCTATGCCCCAACAAGTAACGCTGAAGAAGCTGAA
>NW_011477900.1:13095-20868 GCF_000754665.1 Bison bison bison | reverse complement strand
AAGCCACAGACTGGGAGAAAATATTTTTAAAAAACATCTAATAGCTAACTATTACTGAAAATAGACAAAGAACTCACAGAGCTCAAAAATAAGAGAAAAATCTAAAAATGAGCCAAAGTGCTTAACTGACTCCTCACCAAAGATAACAGATGGCAAATAAACATATACAAAGATGTTTCACATTATATGTCCTTAGGGGAATAGCAATGCAATCTCACTATATATCTACCAAAAAGGCCAAAGTTTGGAGCCCTGAGAGCAGTGAGGGGGAGGATGTGGAGCCACAGACAGTCTCACTCAGTGCTGATGGGAATGCAAGATTATACAGTCACTTGTGAAGACAGTTTGAAGGAAAATTCTTACAAAACTAAATATACTCTTACCATACGATCCAGCATTTACACATCTCAGCATTTACCTAAAATAGCTCAGAACTTATGTCCACACAAAAACCTGCATATGGATGTTTATAGCAGCTTTATTCATAATTGCCAAAACTTAGACGCAACCAAGATGCCCTTCAGCAAATGAATGGATAAATGAACTATTGTCTATCTAGACAATGGAATAGTATTCAGCACTAAAAAGAGATGAGCCATCAAGCCATGAAAAGACATGGGAGGGACTTAAGTGCATATCAGTAAGTTAAATAAGCCAATCTGAAAAAGTTACACACTGTATGAATTCTACCATATGGCATTCTGGGAAAGGCAAGTCTATGGAGAAAATAAACTGTGCAGTGGTTGCCAGAGGTTGATGTAGGTTAAAGAATGAATAGGTGGGGCCCAGAAGATTGTTAAGGCAGTGAAAATACTCTGTGTGAGACTATAATGACGGATTCTTGTAACTATGTTTGTCCACACCTATAGAATGTATTTCCAAGCATGAACCCAAATATGAACTACAGATTTTGGTTGATCACACTGTGCCAGTGTAAGTTCAATAATTGTAACAACTGTACAACTCTGGTGAGGGACATTGATAGAGGGAGTGGGCTACATGTGTTTAGAATCAGAGAATGTTTAAGAAATTGCTGTATCATCTCATTTTTGCTTTTAGCTTAAAACTACTCTGAAAGTACTCTTTAATATATAAAAGAAAAATTGAGTATTTAGAGAATGTAAAATATTATAATGACATTATAATTTTTCCTTCAGTGACATTTAAACTGTATATTTTGTTACTAAACCACAAATATCACTGCAAAAGAGTATTGCAGTGTCTTCCAATGTGTTTTCTACAAAATTTTTCAGAAGCTAATAATCTAAGCACTCCTAACACTGTATGCTGGTTCAGCTGGAAATGTTAATCATATTTCTATTCCTCAGGAATGAAGAACACAAAGGCCACAAAATTTCTTCTATAAAGATGATTTATTATTGTTGAATATTCTCCTTTTCATTACTATGCATTTATTTAGGAAAGCAATCCTTGTAGGGGAAGAGGAACCATATGACAACTAGTAATTTGCAAACAAAAAAAGGGCCTGCTTCACTGATCCATGTCATTAACAGAGTCTAGGAGGCTCATAACAAGCACATCAGTTGAACAATACAGACTTCTATCTCCAAGTTATCCACACACTGGTTCACACACTCACATACACACAACACTCACAGAAATATAACAGAAGTAATACACATGCCACAGACATTTGCACAAGAACACACATCCATACACATAGACAACAGATCATTATAATTTACACATCTATGGCAACTGACATTATTCAAGAATTAACTGCCTTTAAAAATGAACTGATTAAAGGGAAAAATGAAGAGGCAAATAAAGTTATTGAGAGTTATAGATTTTGCAATTTTGTCCTATTCCCCCAGGAAATTATTGCCATTTTAAAGGGAAAGAAGCTCATTACCTTCTATCTACACTTCTCTGCACTGATTTTTCTACCTTGCACCAGAATTATTTATGTACATCTTATCTCTGATTACACCATAAACAGTTTAGGACTAAATCCTTTTCTGTATTATTTTTATAATTTCTGAATACCCAATATTATACTCTGATGTAGGTATTTATCAAGTGCAAATTAACTGAATAATACATTAGTGTCATAATTATCATGGTAATATTGAAACTATATTCATATAATGGAAAGAGGAAATAACTAAGAATGCTGCAATCCTTCCTAGAGGAAAAGGAAATGTTCTTATATTCTTTTTCAATGAAAGTAAGTAATAAATTATAGCAGTCCAAGTTTTTCAAATAAAAGAAAAAAATAAATAACTTTGTGTTAGTGACTTTCAGTTCAGTTACTCAGTCACGTCCGACCCTTTGCAACCCATGGACTGCAGCACGTCAGGCCTCCCCATCCATCACCAACTCCCAAAGTTTACCCAAACTCCACTGAGTAGGTGATTTCATCCAATCATCTCATCTCCTGTCATCCCCTTCTCCTTCTGCCTTCAATCCTTCCCAGCATCAGGATCTTTTCAAGTGAGCCAGTTCTTCACATTGGGTGGCCAAATTATTGGAGTTTCAGCTTCAGCATCAGTCCTCCCAATGACTACTCAGGACTGATTTCCTGTAGGATGGACTGGTTGGATCTCTTCGTTGTCCAAGGGACTCTCAAGAGTCATCTCCAACACCACAGTTCAAAATCATCAATTCTTCGGCACTCAGCCTTCTTTATCATTCAACTCTCACATCCATACAGGACTACTGGAAAAACTATAGCTTTGACTAGATGGGTCTTTGTTGGCAAAATAATGTGTCTGCTTTTTAATATGCTGTCTAGGTTGGTCATAACTTTCCTTCCAAGGAGCAAACATCTTTTAATTCCATGGCTGCAGTCACCATCTGCGGTGATTTTGGAGCCCCCAAAAATAAAGTCTGTTACTGTTTCCACTGTTTTCCCATCTATTTTCCATAAAGTGATGGGACCAGATGCCATGATCTTAGTTTTCTGAATGTTGAGTTTTATGCCAATGTTTTCACTCTCCTCTTTCATCAAGATGCTCTTTAGTTTTTCTTTGCTTTCTGCCATAAGGGTGGTGGCATCTGCATATCTGAGGTTATTGGTATTCTCCTGGCAATCTTGACTCCAGTTTGTGCTTCATCCAACCCAGCGTTTCTCATGATGTACTCTGCATATATGTTAAATAAGCTAGTGATTTTAATATATCTTATTTTATAATAATTAGTTGAATTGTTTCTAGTGAGATATTCCTAAATTATTCAGGAGCTGGGTATTTAAAAAATGGTTATGTCCTTTTGTATGTGACTAAGTCCATTGCCTGATTTCTAATCCTGCTTACCCATAGCAATATCTATACTGATATTGATATGGTACCACCATAGCAATATTTGTGGCATGCAGGCAATATTGATTGCCCTGTTTTTTGTTTTTGTTTTTGAAAGAATCTAAACTTGTTAAGGGGACCCAATTTCCTCCAGTGCCCCCCGCCCCAAGAGACTCAGAGGATACTGATAGTGTGCAGCTCCAGGAAAGGTCCTGATGTTATGCTCTACTCCAGTCTTGGTTTGCATGATTCTCATCAATATGCATTAGAGTCTTACACTGAGGCAGTCTGTACATGATTACCAATGCCCTCCTTGAGAAATCAGTGTATCAGATTTGTGAAAGGATCCCTCTTGTCCTGTATCCCAACTTGTCTGTGCTCCCTCCATCCCACCCTCCTTGCCTCCCTTCTTCCATACTTTCTTTTTCCTCTCTCTTCCTCTAACTCCCTTTTTCTACCTTTCCCTCTTTCCCCTACTCCCAGTCCTTGATCTTACTCCCTTCTCTCCTGTTGAATATGTGAAAGGAAACAAGCAGCCCAGCAGCTTTGCAAATACCAAAAAGGTTTTCACCTTCACAGAGAGAACCAGACCTGCAGGAAGCTGATGTTGAAGGTGACAGTGTTAAAAGACTGAAACAAACTAGGTCATCCCTGAGACACTATGTCTACTAATCCTGAATCCTGCACTCAACGTAGATTTCTACTTTTTTAGAATGATAAGCATACTTGTAGTTTAAGTCAGTTTGTTCCAATATTGTTGCAAACTAATTTTGATGCAATCCTTAATCTCAATCCTCTACCATGTTTTTAAATGTCCTTCCTTCCTCACTTATTTTTTCACAGGTGCCATTATTATAGTTAGATAAAGAAATATGCCTAGCTTTATGATACTAAATGATTACCATTAAATACTGACAATAGCAAAGGAAAATAGTACAAACTCCAATGAAATACTAACAGCTAAAAGGCCAATTTTTTAATGTGCATTTGTAGCAGCCATTTGAGTGAGTCTACATAATAGTTTTAAAGGACTTTCAATAATGTTTCCTGCAGCTGTGCAGACTTTTAACTTTTAACTCTTCATTTAAAAAATACATCTAAATATAAATCAAGCACTATACACTTCCAATTTAGCTGTTTGAATGGAAAGAGAAAGTGGAAAGCTGGAGCAGTCATGAGTAAGTGCTATAGAAAGCTGTAGTCAACAGTTGCAATTTAAAACCAATCAAGTGGGCAGGGGAAGGGGAACAGGGAACCTGAAAATAACTGGGAAGCTTAGAAATAGTTTTAAAGCAGTAGCTACCCTAATAATAACTATGGTTAATCAGCAATCCAAGAGTACCACCCTCTCTGCCAGTAGTTCAATTGCAACCTTTGGGTTTCCACCAGCAGTAATCACCTGAGTCAACCTTCCCTGCAAAGGCTATTTTGCCTTGTACCAAAGGGAAGAGTATGAGAAAGCAACAGTTACATAGTTACAAGCATCCATACTCCACATTTTCTGAGTACTGACTCAAGCAGAGGACTGGAAAACTAAGACCTTTTCACATTGATAACACATACCATAAGGAACACTCTCAAGTGTTTATTCCTGGAATTAAATGTCTATAATATCCAAACATGCTACCTTCTATGCCTTTACCACTAGTTATTATGTCTTGAAGAAAGAGAAAATGTCAATTTAGATCTAAAATAATCCCTTCTCCTTTAGCACCATGAAAGAAAGTAGACTGCCTTCATTGTTCTTTTACTTGTAACCTGAGCAAATCTTTTAAAGCCTGTTTCTGAAGACAGAGTCTCTGAAGACAAAAAAATAGTACTCTACACTATGAATAGGGAAGTTTGTTGAACACAATTGCATATCTATATATTTTTTTTTTCAAACTGGAAAGCACTATATAGATACTATCAATTGGAGCCATTCTTATCATCAGATTATCAATTTCAAGCTAGAAAGAAATTGGGAGATACACTGCATCTTTGAAACTTATTTGTCACAAGCATAATCACTGACTTTCCTAAGGCAAGAATCCCTTAGAAGAAGTGGAATGGCCTTCATAGTCAACAAAAAGGTCCAAAATACAGTACTGGAGAGCAGTCTCAAAGATGACAGAATGATCTCTGTTCATTTCCAAGGCAAACCATTCCACATCACAGTAACCCAAGTCTGTGATGCCCCACCACTAATGCTGAAGAAACTGAAATTGACCAGTTCTATGAAGACCTACAAGATCTTTCATAACTAGGATCAAAAAAAGATGTCTTTTTTCTCATAGGGGTCTGGAATGCAAAAGTAGGAAGTCGGGAGATGCCTGGAGTAACAGGCAAGTTTGGCCTTGGAGTACAAACTGGAGCAGGGCAAAGGATAGCAGAGCTCTGCCAAGAGAACACACTGGTCACAGAAAGCACCCTCTTCCAACAACACAAGAGATGACTCTTCGCATGGACATCACTAATTTTAAGGGCATAACAATTTCTGAAAGAAACAAATCCCAAGTCTGACAGTGAAATTAAGTAAGAATAAAGGAAAGATAGCTTAAAATATATATCTGATATTTTTCATGTATTTATTCTCAGTAATGTCTACTTTTTTTTTTTTTTTTCCTGTAATGCCTAGATAGGCTTTATCAAGGGCTGGCTTGTCTGTTTAATACTGTTCCTCACGCCCTTCCCTGGAGATGGATGCAGAGGCAAGCAAGTGTAACATGCACTTTAGATACTGTGGAAACGTATGGGCAAGTGGTTACAAAGGAATCTAGGTTTACTCAAGCAACAGCACCAGATAAAGGCAAAAGAGGAAGCAATGAAAGTGAAATGGAATGTTGTAAGGACTTCATCGGGGATCCTAAGCTTTGTTTTCTTGTTTTTTTTTCTTTTCCTGTAGCCTAAAGAATACAAGGGGGCATCTTCATTTTCTCTTTTTTCTCTAACAAAGGTAATACTTGTTCATTATCTCTGAAAAAGTATTTGACGTGTGTAATAAAAAATACAAAGAATGAAATTGAATCATAATTCCCATAAATAGAATCAGTTCAGTCACTCAGTCATGTCTGACTCTTTGAGACCCCATGGACTGCAGTACCCCAGACCTCCCTGTCCATCAACAACTCCCTGGGCTTGCTCAAATTCATCTCCATATTAAACCACTGTTAACAACTTGTTGTATATAGTTTGTATATAAAATGGAGAACAGAAAACAGATTGTATTAAAAAAAAATGACATAGAGATATTTTTGGTCTCACCTGCCCCTCCAGAACCTTGCACTTCCCATCAAGAGAAGGACTCTCTTTACCCTCCTTTTGAACATGGATAAGACTTGTGACTGCCTCAACCATAGGGGATGGTGGAGCCAGTGCTGTGTGTCTTCTGAGGCTGGTGAAACTTCAGGATGTTCACACTCCCTGTGGAGAAGTTCATTTCCGGGGCAAACCATTTCCAGGGAAAACTATTCAACATCACAGCAATCAAATTCTAAGTCCCAACCACTAATGCTGAAGAAACTGAAACTGACCAGTTCCAAGAAGACCTACAAGACCTTCTTGTAGCATGCATGTGAAGAAGAAGCTCAGAGAGGGCTCCCACCACAGCGAGGAGCCCGTTAGGTTTGTTTAGGGAAGACCTGAGATCTCTCATCAGTAAGTATAGGCCACCAGATGTTGAGTGAACCAACTTTCAAATGAGTACAGCTCCCAATCTTCACATCAACCAGCTAAACCTTGAACATCGTGGAGGACAAACAAGTAGGCCCTACTTGCCCTGTCAGAATTGCTGACTTGCTGAACCTATGAAAAATTATTTTTTAAAATAATTTTAAAAATATATTTTTTAAATAAAGTGCTGTGATTTTTTATGCAGCATTAGACAACTGTATCTCATACACAGAGTATCACACCAATATTAGCATCTTTTGTATGCATTCTTTTAGAATTCATTTAAAATTTTGACCATATAACACAAATAACTGTAAAATATTTTGTGTCGAGTATTTTTGGAAATATTACGACTATTTAGTTATCACAGAGTAATTTTAAGATTATACTCCTACTGCAAAGACTAATGTTTCATGGAATTTTAGCAATTAAGGGGAAGAGATGCATTTATTAAAATATACACTTAGCTCTTTTTCTAGAGATGAAACAAGCTATGTCCCACTATTTTCATTTATTGAAGTAATAAGTACTGTTGGTATATAATAGATGTGGAGGAGAGAAATAGAGAATACATAGATGATGGGGAGAGAAGAAATGAACTAGAGTTGTAGGTGGTAAGGAAGGCAGAACAGAACAGGCATAATCATAAAGAAGAGAAAAAAAGACTCAGTAAATCAAAAGAGTTCCAGAAAAACATCTATTTCTGCTTTATTGACTGTGCCAAAGCCTTTGACTGTGTGGATCACAATAAACTGTGGAAAATTCTGAAAGAGATGGGAATACCAGACCACCTGACCTGCCTCTTGAGAAATCTGTATGCAGGTCAGGAAGCAACAGTTAGAACTGGACACGGAACAACAGC
>NW_011477900.1:8315-11436 GCF_000754665.1 Bison bison bison | reverse complement strand
AAGTATTCTTTTAAAAAAGAAAATGATTAGATAGCAGAAGAAAGTTAATGTTCTAAAGTAAGAGTTCATTTCTAACACTCCATAGCATTTGAGAACCTTAGTACAATTATCCATATTTGGCAAGTGATATTTAGACAATTAAATAGATTAAGTTAAAGGAGAGGTCTGCTACCTTTTGAGGAATTCTTCAAGATTATAGACAACCTAGCTAAGTGAAGGTTACAAGTGCCAGAAATTGGCTCTGTTTTAGCCACTACAATCTCCCTTTTGGATCTTTACAATTAAGGGTATAATTGATGGGAAAGGAGTTGAAATTTGTGTATACCAAAGTGTTTCTCTGGTAATTATTTTAAGGCCACAAAATGAAGTTAACTTACAAGGTCATGCATGTAGAGTACCATGTAATGTCTACATTAAAATGATTATAATGAATACCCATCAATTTAATAATGATTAGCTACTTGTTATACTGTATATTCCTCAAATGTTTCAAGGACAAAAAGCAATGAAGCTAAAACAAAACCCTCTGCAGATGGTTTGCAAATTTTCAGATTTCATTTTTGTGCTAAAAGTAACATATTATAGAGAGATTTTAGGGAAAGCATTTTACTAGTACTGGGACTTGGGGGTGTCTGTGGGGAGGTTGATAATCTAACATTAAAAAAAGACAATTGCTGTCCTTAAAGAAACTTTTAGTGTGGGAGATAATCACATAAGACATAACATGGGGAGTGAATGAAGAGGAGTTGGGAAAAAACAGTATGAGTTATATATATATATAAATGCTCAGCTGATGAAACTTAAATAAGACATTTAGCCAAAGTTTCTCTAGGTAAACTAACACTGAAGTTGTTAAGGCCTTTCTTGGTTAGCATTTATATATTATATCCATTTATGCAAAAATACGTCAATTTACTCTGGTCCAAAAACTATGAGCCAGAAAAGTTACCTGGTTTGAACAATTTTGGCAAGACCCATCCATAGCTACTTGCCCATTAGGTAACAGAAAGAGGTAATTATGTTGTTTGCTAGAAATTGAAGTGAATCAGGTTAGATGTGATGTTTAAAAAAATCTGAACTAGAGCACAATTTTATAGTTTTCATAATGGAAAGTGTATCATTGATCCGGCTCACAGCTCCAGTTGTCTCTCTGTTCACATGTCCTCACTGTTTGCTGAACCCAGTGTGAGCACAGTGTGAGCTAAGAGGCTGGAGGAAGACTTGAGAAGCCATCAGAACTGCAGACATGTTTCTTTTCTCCTGGCTGGCTCAGCAGCCATCACACAGACTCTCTCCTGACTGATGCAGTCGCTGTAGCAGCAGACACATTATATTCTCTCCCCTGTAGCTGACCCAGAAGACATAGCCACGAGGCAGCAGTAATTGCACTTTCTAGGTGGAGCACACATATGCATACCACATAAAGTAGCCTGTGACCAAGCCAGTACCTCTCATGACACACACATGCAGTGCTACATATTATCTCAGCTGTTCAGTTCAGTTTCAGTTCAGTCACTCAGTCGTGTCCGACTCTTTGCAACCCCATGAACTGCAGCACCCCAGGCATCCCTGTCCATCACCAACTCCTGGAGTTCACCCAAACTCATGTCCATCCAGTCAGTGATGCCATCCAGCCATCTCATCCTCTGTCATCCCCTTCTCCTTCTTCCCCCAATCCCTCCCAGCATCAGGGTCTTTTCCAATGAGTTAACTCTTCTCATAAGGTGGCCAAAGTATTGGAGTTTCAGCTTTAGCATCATTCCTTCCAAAGAACATCCAAGACTGATCTCCTTTAGAATAGACTGGTTGGATCTCCTTGCAGTCCAAGGGACTCTCAAGAGTCTTCTCCAACACCACAGTTCAAAAGCATCAACTCAGCTCACAGGCTAGTAAAGTAATGCTCAAAATTCTCCAAGCCAGGCTTCAGCAATACGTGAACCATGAAATTCCAGATGTTCAAGCTGGTTTTAGAAAAGGAAGAGGAACCAGAGATCTCAGCTGTTAACGTAGTCATTATTTATAAAACGTGGGGCGAGAGACCCTGAACATGCACTCTTGGCCAATTTGCTCTCTCCCTACAGAAAGTTACTGGAGAGCTCTAAGATTTATCGAGATGTTAGAAAGAGCCTGGAAGGGAGATCTGATGTAGCATGGTTGAAGGAAGTGGTAGGATGTTTGTTTTATGTTTGTCTCCTGCCTAATTCCATTGCAAACCCTTATGGATGAAAAATACTGCCTGCCATATCAGTAAACAAAGGACACTGCAGCCATCAAGCCATCACATGGTGAGCCTTGAGGCAACTCAGGGTGGAGACAAATGGGCTGCCCACTGCCAAACCCTCAGCCATTGCATTTATTCCCAACTCAGCACCCTGAGGGGACTCAGGATGAGAAAACACTGGATACTGGCCATAGATAGCAGAGTTACACATCAAGGGAATGATTTCACTGAGGCCGGACTCTGGCATCTTCTCATACAAAAAAAAATATTAAATTCCTTAAGAAATATCTGATTTTCTTTAGTTAACTGTAATTTTTAATGTTTCAGCTACCTGGTCCTTGTTGAAAAAGCTCCTGTATATCTAACTCCTCTGTTTGCCTTCTTGGAACAGTCCCTTGGAGCAACCTAAGACTCCAGTCTCCCCAGTTTGAAGTTCTCAGAATGTTGGCCAAATAAAACAACTCTCAATTTTGGACTTCCCCGGTGTCTCAGTGGTAAAGAATCCACCTGTGATGCAGGATAAACAGGGAATGGGTTCTATTCCTGGGTCAGGAAGATCCCCTGGAGGAGGGCATGGCAACCCATTGCAGTATTCTTGCCTGCAGAATCCCATGGACACAGAAACCTGTTGAGCTATGGTCCATGGGGTCGCAAAGAGTTGGATACAACTGAGCACTCAACTTTTAGATTGTGCGTTTCTCCTTTTGTTTCCAGTTGACACCCTCCTTTACCTATGAATGACTTTGCTGATCAAACACATCTCTAAGCTCACCCTGATGCTCTGAATGCTTCTCAGTACCAGGGATTGGTACTATTAATTGGGCAGTCACTATCAGTCAATCAGAGCTGGCATGCACTCAGAACCCTAACCATGAGAAAAAATTGTAAATTTTTGACATT
>NW_011477900.1:3856-5932 GCF_000754665.1 Bison bison bison | reverse complement strand
GCTAGTCTGATTTGTTTTGTTCATGCTGAGATGTGTTTTATTTAGTTCAGAGAATTTATTTAAAGCCTTACATAATCATTAAGCTCCAGGAATTGCCTCTATCAAGTTTTGTTAGCACGTGTGTGCTCACTCAGCTCCTTATTTTCCTCTGAGTGGTATGTTTCTCATATATTCTAAGACCTAAAGTAGGTCAAGAAATTTCCCAAAGACTTAATTTCTTCACATATAAATTGGTAACTATAGTAAGTTCTATCAATTTACCTACCTAAACAACTGCTATGGGGATCAATATGAAGCTACCCTGGTGGCTCAGATGGTAAAGAATCTGCCTGCAATGCAAGAGACCTGGATTCAATCCCTAGGTTGGGAAGATCCCCAGGAGAAGGGAATGGCAACCCATCCCAGTTTTCTTGCCTGAAGAATCCCATGGACAGAGGAGTCTGGGGGGTTACAGTCTAGTGTCACAAAGAGTCAGAAATGACTGAACGACTAACACACACTTGTGGGGATCAAAATAGAAAGTAACACACACACACACAATTCCAAAATATACTGTTATGTAATATTTTACTCAGTAATATTAATCTCCAACAATTCAAATTTCAATTCTTAAAATGAGTTATTCAACCAAAGTCAGCACTAGGTCACGAAATTTTTGGAGATTATTACAGCTGGCCACAGGGATGGGGGCAATACACCAAATGAAACATTTCTTTATCACTTGGGTAAAAAGATCTTTGGAAAACGGTTAGAAATGCCACCAAATTGCATGCTACTAGACTAATACTTTGTGGATCATAAATTCTCTTAGATGGCTTTAGCCAAACTTAATTAGCTTTAAAAAACTTCTCTACTAAGATTAGTTGATGCTTTAATTAGGCGGACACAAAATAAAAAAGCTCAGTTTTACTAGATTTATCAAATTATTGCCTGAAATATTTCTCCCCTTTGACATATTAAAAAAGCAGCCTCACACTGAATACAACCACCAAGGAGACTGACAAATCTTTATATTATCAGAATTTGAAGAACCAGCTCATCTTCTGTCTGCATTTTTTTCCCCCTTTCAAAACACAATTCCCAGTTGTGCTTAAGATGTCCATTTGCTCTTGTAAATCATCTGAACGTGTATATTCAGGGAATCTATTGAAAAATATGTACCCTGGGCAAAGTTGGAGAGAGTGGAAATGGATGGAAGTGAAATTAGGTGAGTCATATTTGGGAAATAAATACCAATACAACTTGGAATTGGATTTTACATAGCTGAGAGATGTCAAGGGCAACTTTGAGACAGCTGGCTTATACAACAGGAAGGGTGATGATGACTATTTACTGATTTAAAAAACAGGAGATTTGCCAGGGTTGGAGTAAACAAGCATCAAGAGAGATTTGGGGGTGGTTTTAGAATATTTCCTTTATATCTGGCCTGAAATTCCTAAATTCTATAATTAGAAAATTATTCATATATGTTGAAATCATCTATACTTTTTTTTTTCCTAACATAATGGCTTCTGAAGGTAAGAGTATGACAGGGTGATCTTAATAACTTAGCCTGTGTGGATGAGTTTGTTGTTGTTCAGTTGCTAAGTCATGTATGACCCCATGAACTGAAGCACGCCAGGTTTTTCTGTCCATCACTATCTCCTTGAGTTTGCTTAAACTCATGTCCATTGAGTCAGTGATGCCATCCAACCATCTCATCCTCTATCACCCCCGTCTCCTCTGGCCCTCCATTTTTCCCAGCATCAGGGTCCTTTCCAATGAGTCAATTCTTCACAAAAGAGTTGTCCAAAGTATTTGAGCTTCAGCATCAGTATCAGTACTTCCAATGAATATTCAGGGTTGATTTCCATTAGGATTGACTAGTTTGATCTCCTTGCTCTCCAAGGGTCTCTCAAGAGTCTTCTCCAACACCACAATTTGAAAGTGCCAATTGTTTAGCACTCATTATTCTTTGTGGTCAAACTCTCACATCCGTACATGACTACTGGAAAAACCATAGCTTTGATTTTCATGGATGAATTTGTCAAATTGTTATACTATGGAGTAAGACTGTCCAGAACTTGTAAGAAATAA
>NW_011477900.1:0-296 GCF_000754665.1 Bison bison bison | reverse complement strand
CAGAAAAGCAGCCCATTGTCTTCAAAAGGAGGTAGGAAAAAATATAAAAGACAAAAAGAGAGACAAAAGAGGTAGGGATGGAGCTCCGTTCCAGGAAGGGAATCTTAAAAAGAGAGAAGTTTTCAAACACCAGGAAACACCTTCACTGCCGAGTCTGTGGCAAGCCTTGGAGCCTCAGAGGGCAACATAACTGGGAGGGAAAATAAATACACAATTAAAACCCACAGATTGTGTGCCCAATGGTAACTCCCCCAGCGGAGAAGCAGCACAGACGCCTGCACCCGCCACTAGCAAGC
>NW_011477899.1:16970-20026 GCF_000754665.1 Bison bison bison | reverse complement strand
AGCTATTCTGGTGGGTCATTTCCTTCCAACATTGCCTGTCTGTTCATGGAGTCTTGGTGCACCGCACTGCTGTCCCTCAGTAAAGCATCCAAAGGTCAGTAATGGAGGGAGTGTGCAGACATGGAACAGCATTTACCAACAAAAAACTGGCAGTGACTCACATTTCTAAATCTTCATTACTTTTACAAAACACATCAAAAATATAATAACTAATTCACATTAAACTGTACTTATCAAGACATGAAAAGTTCATTTTATGATACAGCACCTTGACTTGGATAGTTTTGAATTCTCCATTATTTGTTAAATGGACATGGATAGTATCCACTCACTGACTAGTAAGAATTCCAAAGCTTTCAGTGATTCAGATGTGGAGTGCCAACTCTTCTAATATGGGATGTGGAAACAATATAAACTTAAATCTGTACTTATTTCTTCCTTCTTTCATTCACTCAACAAAATGTGGACTGAGAAGCTACTTAGTGAGCTTCCCTTAGAAGCTACTTAGGCTTTTAGGGATTAAAGACCTAGTTCCTGGCCTCAGGGAGCTCTTATTAGAATTTGATATTTGGACTCAAAAGTCAGAGCCCAAGTTATCCTCTTGCTTAATGGCATCAGTTCACATTTTGTCCTGATTTAGATGGTAATAAGGCAGAGAGCTTCCCTGTGGTAATTTCGTGACTCTTGCTTCATCTCATTGGCTCAACGTTGCTGCCATCATATATTGGCATGTCCTTGTACCTCCCCAAGAGCTAAGAAGACAACTTTCAAGGTTGTCACATGCCACGACCCTGTCTTCAACCTGCCACTGACCATTTTAGCTTGCATTCTAACAAATTTCAGTGGCCCTCAATGCCTCTCTTGTTAAGGTCTGCAGAGGTGTCCTCTATGCCTTGGATTATGCCATGTAGATGTATTAACTCATTAAAAATCCATTATGTCATGAACCCAGTATAATACAAGTAAAATTGGACTTGGATTCAAGTAATGTGGTTTCTTGGCTGTGGCGGGGATGGATCAATGTTGTTCATCACACCTGTGCTCTCCTCTTTTTGGGCACAGAGCTAGTCTTCATTTTCTAGACTCTCCTGCAGTTAGGTGTGGCCACTTCACTGAGTTGTGTCCAGCAGAATGTGAGCAGAATTGGTATGTATGTGTACTGCTTCTAGGCCTGACTCATAGAAACATGTGTTCTGCCATGCTCTCACAGAGCATGCCCTTCTTGCAGAGAAGCCACATGTTGGTGGTGGAACCAAAAGGTGCCAGGCACCTGGATCCCTGAATCACCATGTAGACCCTTGCTATTCCCAGTGAACAGGGATACCCACCTTGGATTGTCCTAGAACCAAGAAATACATGCCCATATATTAAGTCCCTGAGATTTTGGTATCTGTTATTTAACAAATACTGTCTCATCAATACCTTTGACTTGTCTTCATGTTCTGTTTACCTTGGGCAAGTCACCTAGCCTTTCAGAGTCTCCAAATAACCTCCTCTGTCAATGGGGAATAAGATAGGCATTCTTGGCCCCATTTTACAGATGAAAGGATTAAATGAGGTAATATTTGCAAAGATACTTTGTAGATGACTTTACAATACAAATGTAAGGAGGTGCTCTTACTATTGGATCTTGTCCCTGTAGGTAGCTGATATGTTTTCTATTCAAGTACCTGTATTCCTGGGGCTTCCCAGGTGGCACAGTGGTAAGGAATCCACTGCCAGTGCAGGAGACACAAGAGACGTGGGTTTGATCCTGGGTTGGGAAGATTCCCCAGAGAAGGAAATGGCAACCTACTTTACTATTCTTGCCTGGAAAATTCTATAAACAGAGGGGCCTGCTGGGCTACAGTCCATGGGGCCGGACACAACTGAGCACGCACACACACACACACACACCTCTGTTCCTTCCCTAACCAAGTAACATTTCCTGGTAAATGTATAGCTGGGACTCCAGAACATACTGCTCAATGAGAGAAATCACCATTAAGGAGCACTCAGACTATGTCGACTCCCTCTGGCATGTCAGTTTGCGGACCACGCCTGCCTCAGTCAGCACTGAGTATTTCCTACTGCCTAGGTGACATCCTGGAACTTGTACTTCTAACCAACGAATTCCTATGATCATCTAGGCCCAATCATAGGCATCAGAACTGTAAATTTCCCAAGGCTTTCTTGGATCCCTAAAGGTCTCATTATAATAGCAGACATAATATTGAGTGCTCTTGATATGCTGTTACTGGATGCATTACTCCAGGTCATCTTCACAACCACCCAAAGAACGAGATTCTCTCTCATTTTGCAGATGATAAACCTGAGGTTACCCTTACAGAGGTTAAGAATTTTACTCAAAAATAACTCATGTAGACAGATTCAAACTTGTGTCTCTGAACAGCCTATACTCTTAATCTCTTTGTATCCAATGGTTAACTCTGCTTCACAGCCCACCATTGCCCATTCCCTTGTAAGAGTCTCATTGCTGAAAAAACCAAACCTCCTTTTAGGAGAAAAGGATTTTATTTTGTGAAACGAGCCAGCAACAATAACCCCTTTGAATGTTTCAAATGGACTTTAATATTTCTGAAATAATGACACTTTCTCCACATTTGTTATTTATCATAGTGATTGTATCTTAATTTGCCTGCAAGCTATATTCATGCATTTTTTTTTAATGTGAAGAAAGAATTCTCTGGGGGCAATTATACGACAACATTGTGGCATCAACGTGCAGCATCTGAGAGAAAGTGCAGGGGTGAGTGGTCTTCCTACTTGCATAGGGCTGCCTGCCTTCAGTGGGTTCTGTGTTGGGATGGGAACCTAAATCCATCCCAGTGTGCTGGTCAGTGCAGCGCATGAAAGGGATGCCCCAGATGTTTCCTACTCTACCAGTTGTAATTGCCTGACAAAGGGCAAAATCATTGGGTTATTTCACTTGACATCTGATGGGCACTTAACATTCCAGATTGCATGTCTGTTTGTGCTGAACCAGTATCCCATAGGATCGTTCTATATTTATTCCAAGTTTGTTCCCTACCTCCTACAGAAGCTGAAGAATTCTG
>NW_011477899.1:13070-15573 GCF_000754665.1 Bison bison bison | reverse complement strand
GGAGAGCAGGGGACTGGCATAGATGCCATCTTGCTCTTGCCTCCTTGTAAAAACTAGAGTCAGATGCCCTGTCTGTGTTCACTGACCAGCCTAGGGGAGGTTTTACCCATGTACACATCTTCCTTTGCTTATTTAGAGGGTTAATTCACCCTCTAAAAGGAAAGCCAGAAAGAAGGATCCAACCCTTCATAATTTGAACAATACAGGGAAGAAGCAAAGCAGAGCCTTCACCAAAATATTCAACGTGGTGGTCAGACCTCACCACCCAAGGCTCCAAATTCCAAATGAGCTTTGCCCGCTTCCCCATTTTGTCTCTCGCCGTCTTGGGGCTGCACCAAAACATGTCGCCCTTAGCTTTTTGCAATCCACTCAATTGCCTTGTACAGCCTCGCCATCTAATGGAATTCCCTTTCTGCTTTAAGGATCAGGGAACTGATCCTAAAGTGGTACACTCTTTAAAAACACCCCACCCTGTCCCTCCTAGCACCATCCTCTCTCATCCCAGTCTACTTGGATCCCTCCAGTTTTCCCTCTTCCACTCAATTTCTGAGGGTAGAAAACACTCCATTTTCCTCTTTCCTTCTGGTGACTCGAATGTCTCAGAGGATATTTATGAGGGAGTCATGCATTCCCTGGGCTTCCCAGGTGGCTCTGTGGTGAAGTATCCACTTGCCAATGCAAGAGACCCAGGAGATGTGGGTTCAATCCCTGGTTTAAGAATAACCCCTGGAGAAGGAAATGGCAACCCACTCCAGTATTCTTGCCTTAAACATCCCATGGACAGAGGACGAGCCATAGTCTATGGGGTCTCAAAGAGTTGGACACGGTGAGTGAGCATATATGCAGTTCCCCATTCGACTTCCTACTCACATTTCCAGATCCTCGAGGTTTCTTTAGTAGCACAGCATCTGCTCCATCTCCCAAATCTTCCAGCCTTAGACCCAAGTGAAAGGAGTGAGTCATTCAGTCAGTTGACAAACTTCTGTGCAGACAAATTTCCGTGCAGTGCCCACCAGGTGCTAGGCCCTTGGAGATGCAGTGGGGAAAAGACATAGTATAGTCCTGCTCTCATGGGGACTTCTCAGTTAAGTGCAAGCTTGCCACCATCCAGGCTTCTCTGCCGTCCCCACACTAATCCTACCCTCAGGGGAACGTATGTAAGCGGTGCCAGGGCCTTCCATCCTGGCTCCGACTACCTACCACCATCACCGCTGCACCTCCACAGTGTGTCCCAGAACCGCCCACCTAATTGCACACTCATTCGGGGGCACTCATGAACACCCCCCTGCAATTCCTAGAGTCAGTTACCTGGGTACTTTTCTAGCCTCTTTCTTACACACATGATTTGATGGGTATGTTTGAGCTATGCCAGATCTACATTCTTCACGGTTCTGCCCAAGTTTATGTGAGCCAGATAAGTGACTTTTAGTTAAGGGCAGGTCACTATATCCTTAGTTTCTACAAAATCTCTCTCCACACATTCTCCTTTGATTTAGGGGGTGACTAGAGAGAAGATTATTATCTTAAATCTTATTTTGCATGTCACAATATGGAGATTTATCCCAGACACAAGCATGCATTCTTAATTATAATCACAGCATTGATCTGGGCAAGTATAAGATATATGGCCGCAAGTTACTGGCGGTTTTGCATTACCATTTTAGTGCAATTAACATCTACCACTAAAGCACCATCTTACGCATAAGACAAAATTAAAAAGATGCTTGAAATGTTATGTCCTATCCAGGAAATGTTGTTACTATTGCATTTTAAAGATGAGGAGTTAAGGTTTTCATGTTTAATTACATTACTGAGTGATTCGTCTTAAGGGAACCTAATTGTGAAGAATATAAATTACTTTGCAAGTTTATGGTGAGGGACTAGTAAGCCTTTCGGGAAGCAAACAAACAAGCAAATTAGAATTCAGCAACATTCAATAGTAAAGTGTAAAATTTCTCTCTGGTTGTAACTCTTTTAAAAAGCCTTTTTACAAGGATATTGTAATCAATAATTTAATCATTCATGAAGCATTTTTGCTGTGATTCGAGGGCAGTACGTACAATGGCAGAAAGCTTACATAGCTTCAAGGCTGCTGCCCACCCCACTTCTAGGCCTGTCTTCTTCCCTGAAGAGTTTTCTTTCCTCTCACAGGGGCTCTGTATTCCCAGAGCCATCCTTGGAGTGCCTGCTTAGACACGAGTCATTCTCCAGGGCAGTGCCCCAAGTTTGCAAATTCTCTTTTCCTCTGCTACTTCACAACTGCTATTCTCTCCCTCCAAGCCACTCAGCTAGCTGTTAGGGGAAAGCAGCTGATTAAACAAAGTCACACTCCAGTGTTGATGAATAAAAGCACTTAGTGCTCCCTAGGGTGTCTGTAGCTGAGACTGTGAGCCTATAATGGTGGAATTTCAGGCTGTAGTACGGGCTGGTGGGGTATAATTTTTGGTGTGTTTTGATGCCACTCAAGTCATACGACTTGTAGATGCTAAAGGAGCTGATAGAA
>NW_011477899.1:10516-12970 GCF_000754665.1 Bison bison bison | reverse complement strand
AAAAGGATCTCATAAAATGACATTTTGCCTAAGGGCTTTCTTCCAGGGCTTCAAATAGTCAGGAAGAGGGCTTAGTGGTCTCCTAGTCCCAGGAAAGTTTTGTCTGGGTCACATCCATCTGCCCCTTCTTTGAACTCCTCTGTGACCTTCAACCATAGATGCCGCCTCATAGAGCTGTAGCAATGTTCCTTAGACCAATTTGTTCGCCACAAATGGAGTCCTGACTTCAGGAGAAATATAGCAGATCCTTAACATTTGCTGAGGAGGCATTCCCAGGCCTTTTGTTTTCCCAAGAAAGTAAAGTGTAGCTTCCCAGGTGTTAATGCAAATGAGGATAACAATAGACATTTCCTATGTTTCCAGCACTGTTCATGCGCTGTCCACATGTGCAAAATGAATTCATGAAACTAACGTGTAAAGTTAATTTATATAAGTTAATTTTTGAATAATGTTTATGAATTTGTAGCATTTTTACTTCTGAAATTATTAAAGCTTAAAATGGCACTCATCCTGTATTAACTAATTTAATTTTAATGACAACTTTAACATGTTGGTAGCATTGCTCACCCCATTTCATGGATGGGAAAACAGAAGCACTGGGAGATTACTTTGTGCAGTGTTAAATAGCTACTAAGGGACAGAACTGGGACTCTAAACACTGACAGCGTAATCCCTCTGTTTGTGCTCTTAGCCACTATGCCACACTACCTCTTGGGAGTTTCTAGGAGGCAGCAGAGATGCTGCCATGCCTGAAGAACAGCTGGACTCAATCATTAGTCAAATGTTTCACTCTCCACACCAACCTCAAATTGTCATAATTCAATTTCAGCCATAGCAAGATGGCACCTTCCCACATATCAGGGATTATCAGGGCCCTCATTGGGATCAGAACCATGAATGACAAATCTAGAACTGCTAAGTGCCCCCTGTGTACCCCACTTTTGTGTTTCCTACACTTTTACATAGCATGATCCAATCCACACTTGTTAAATTGAATTAAATGGAATTGCCACTCTCTAGTGAGTTTGGGCAAGCCCTCCTCTCTTGCCATCCACTTAATTCCAGACCTTTTGGATAGCCTTGGCATGGCCCCATTTCCCTCCTATGCATCACATGGCAACTTCCTCCATAAATCCACCACACATGCCCCAGCCTAAAGAGCCATAGTGAGGGCCTATCACTGCTACATAATAGCCTCCAAGGCTGCTACATTCTCCAGTGGGAGAGGAGGCACAGTGTTCTGTTCTGGGGAGCCAGCCCCATCTAGGCCAGAACTAGAGCTGAAGCTGTTTATGTCTGTGGCCAGGCAGTCAGTCAGCCTCCTCTAGCTGATTCCAGGGACCTCATTTGTTCTTCCCAGACCACCTGCATCTCCTTTCCCAGACTCACTGGCCTCCCACTGACCTTGGTTGGGGGGCTCTGGTCTCCTCATCCTGTTTTCTTGGCAATAGCCTCATGACCCTGGCAAACAGGAGGCATTAACACCTAAGATCCAGGGAGCCTCGTCTGTCTTTCATGGCCCACAGACAGAGGGCCTACTTGTTAACCTAACTTTATGGCGCTGTCCCTGGCACCTGGAACCTCCTGAGACTGACCTAGTCCCATTAGCCAAGGCTCTATCAACGGTACTTTATTTCTTGCTGGAATTTCTGAAAACTGAGAGGTTGCTCAGGGATTTCTGAGCCTTGAGTTGATTAGCAGTTAATGATGTGTGTTTTGATGAGAAAATAAAAGATTTTGTTTATCCACTTGAGAGGAGGAAAATTAGGAGTCAAAAGCAGAGAAGGAAAAACACAAATTCTCAGCTTTTCAATGGGGTTTTAAGTGGTTAGAGTCTGCTGAGTTCCCAGTCATTGCTGGAAAATTCTCTGGGTGTTGATTTTATGTATCTGCTCTCAGAAAAATTCATGAAGTGTTCGGCTCTGCCTAAAGCTGTCAGAAGACACACAGGAGGCCAAAAGGGCTGCTGGACAAGTCATTTTACTATTCAGAGAATGTGCGAATACAGCCAGGAGGTCCATTCATACTTCCACCTGAAGCAGAGGGAGAGAGGAGCCCACTGCGACCAGAGGCAGTTTCCAGCATTGAGTCTTCCAGCCAGAGCCATGGTTCACAAGGATGTCCCCAACTGAGTCAACATATACAAAAAGGATGTTTTCTGAATCAACACTTGGTCCACCATTGTTTAAGTCATGGGGAAATGCAGAAGGGCTCCATAAAGGCAGTCTGTGGTAATCTAAAAGGAATAGGCTTTGGTGTCAAACCAATCTGGGTTTGAATCTCACTTAACTATTTCAGATTTCTCAATCTCTCTGAGTTTCATTTCTCATTCATAAAATGGGCCAGTACTATTTAACTTGCAGAGTTGCCATGAAGATTAAATGGTTCACTAAGTGAAATTAACTAGCATAGATTTACTCTCACCACCCTTTCCCTTTCTTCTTGTAGAAAGTC
>NW_011477899.1:9410-10416 GCF_000754665.1 Bison bison bison | reverse complement strand
ATTCTCCCCTCTCTAGAGCACACATGGCCTTTAATGGCAGACAAACAAAACAAATAGACCAAGGTGGTTAACATCTTCTAGGGGGTTGGGTTTTTTTCAAAAACAACTCACTAGGGAACTAGTAATTCATAATCCTCCCTTTCAGCTATTCCCTGATCAAATCAACAAAGTGTCCTTTATTAAGTGCTGATGTTGGAGTTTTACAGACGGTTTGGGCCAATAAACTCAGTTGGCTGGAGTTAGGCAGTCAAAGCCTTGATTTCCAAATGTGCCCATAGAAGGGATGTTCTTTGACAGTAAGTCTTACTCAGGCCAGTTCAGCCAGCCACATAACAAATAAGTATTGGCAGTTACATGTGGAGCTAGATGAGAGACTGGGTGAGGGTCTTTCCCTATCACTATTACTAAAATGACAACTTGGGGCACATCTTACTGGCCAGCATCCTTACCTTTGCTTTGCAAGGCCTGTCCACGGGATAGGAAGTACCCTTTGGTGAGAATCTGTTTTGAAGACTTTGCTGATGTTCTTAGGTAGTCCTAACTCTGAGGGCAGATGACAGCGTTGGAGGCTCTCAGCTCTTCTGGAATAGTCTCTTCTCACTAAACTGCCTTTGCCTCTGGGTTGGAGGAGTCAAACTTGTGACTTGGGTCATCTGGAAAGGAGATATTGAGGGAGCAACTCATAGGTGTGGTTATACACTGTAAAGATACTACCACCACCCAGTAGAAGATACTCCAAGGTCACTGACACATTTAACAAATGTGTTCAAAAAAGAAAGCCTAAAAAAGAAAGGTTCAAAAAAGAAAGCCTAAGACTTCAGTCTAATTATTCTTTATTTTTGATTCTTCTTTATTTTGCTCCTTAAACACATTAAAACTGTGTTCTTTCCAGTTGGAGAAAGTTTTTCCATCAAGGTTAGGGCTTATCAGAATTTCCTTTCCATTCTGGCATTAATTTAATTCTGTAGGGTTATTTTAATGGAGGAGTTTCCCATTTAAGCAACAA
>NW_011477899.1:9006-9310 GCF_000754665.1 Bison bison bison | reverse complement strand
CAACAAAAGCTAAGCCTCGCCATGTTTCCTAAAAACTTAGAGGTATCATCTTCAGTGCACCCTACGCCAGGAAATAGAACAGGCATTCCTGGTGTCCCAAAGCCCAGTGCCTGCATTTGTCCAGTGAGGGAATTTCGTCCTGTACACAACTGTGTGAAGTAATATTTCTGCAGCATGTTTGATCCTTCCAAAATCTTTCTAAAGCTTTTTGGACAACTACTGATGTGGTTCTTTAAAAGCTGCTTACAAGACAGGATCCACTGATGGGTGTTAAATTAGTGGGGTGAATATTTGTGGAGAAACA
>NW_011477899.1:8508-8906 GCF_000754665.1 Bison bison bison | reverse complement strand
GACGCTCTTCCGATCTTCAGGAACATCTCTGGGTTTAAGGTAGCTTTAGTATGCCTATAAAAAGCCAAGAGCCATTCAAAGCAGCTGGTTATGAATTGCTCATGAGATGGGTGATAGTGAGTTCAACAATAACGTTGGCAATTTCTTTAAAAATGAAGAAATGCACCTTGGAATTGCTCAAAGTCCTAGAAGGATAAAAGAAAAGAATATTCAAGTTTCCTCACATGAAGATAGTGGTGGTAATGGAAATGAGGAGGGTTGACAGCTGCAAAGCAAAGGACATAAGTCAACTGGGAAGTCATTTGGGGTGTGGCTGAGGTCAATATCATAGGTGAAACTCAACTGGATATTTTATTTCTCATTTGGGGAGAGATGGATAAGAAGATTTTCTTCAACAA
>NW_011477899.1:4223-8408 GCF_000754665.1 Bison bison bison | reverse complement strand
AGGTATTTATTAATTACATAAGGGAAAACAGTAACAATGTGCAGCCAGCGTAACAGTCACACCACGAGCAAGTGATCAGAGTTAACGTCACCCAAAATCAGAGGGGTCAGCAACACGTACCCTCTGATATGATGTCCTGAAAAGGGTACATTATCACTTCTCTGTATTTCTAACCCAAAATGCATAGCTTTAACTTAATTATGAGAAAGCATCAGATAAACTCAAATCTTCTAGAGGAAAATTCTATAAGATAACTGGCTAGCAGTCTTCACAAGTGTCAAAAAAAAAAAAAAGGAGGAAAACCGAGGAGGTGTCACAGATTGAAGATGCCTAAGGAGGAGTAGATTCTGGAACAGGAAAAGGACTTTAGTGAAAAGACTGGTGAAATCTGAATAAGGCCTATAGTTTATGTAATAGTACTGTGCTAATGTTAATTTTTTTATTGTGATGGTTGTACTATGATTATGAAAGATGCTAACATCAAAAGGCATACATATATGAATTCTCTGTACAATTTTCCCAACATTTCTGTAAGTCTAAACTTATCTCAAAAATAAAAAGTTAAAAAACAAGTTTCCTGGGGAAAAAAGACCCACCAAGCAGCATAATATTGCCCTCTGAAGTGCCTCAGTGCCTCAGCGAACCAGATGGGGGTGCATAATTACCTTCCTTCACATTCTGTGTTTAATTTCTACAAGTTGTAACTTGTGCGGCCTCTCAGTCCCGTGGGTAGTCTAGGAAAATGATATTTCATGTTTCAAGACTAAAAGGGTAAAATTGAGAAGAGCCTCTCTAGCTGGGTTTCACAAGCTTTATTACTTGTGAGAAACATGTCTGTGAACAGGGAAATACCAATGATGTAAAAAGATAGTTTTAAAGGCTAAAACATGGAAGAGGGATTATAAGGCAGAAGGACTGCCAATTATTTGATTTTTTTTTTTCCTTAAAAGCTGTGTACTTCTTTGGAGTCAGAATCCAATTGTTTCAAGTCTTCATTAATCAGTGACACCATTCATCAAATGGACACGTTGGCATAACAAGCTCTCATAAATACAGTGTTTGTGATCTTTCTGGAATTATTAGAGTGAGGACTGGGGGTGGAGTGAAATCACACAGTGACCCATCTACTTAGTCTAAAACATACTTACATATGCCACAGCAAATTAACATCCTGTCATGTTTTCTGTTTCATCTTGCTCTCTCTCATCTGTTTGTCTGTCTCCCTTCGGTTCTCTCTCTCTTGCATGTATAACGAGCAAACCAAGGGCTCCCCCCGCCAACCCCTTAATTGAGGCAGTTCAGGTCAAATCATGATTGTTAATGGAAAGAAACCAAATCATTTGTCACAGAGCTTAATTTCGCCTGCACTGCCTGATTTCCTGCTGTTATTATACTTACAGTAGATGATAAAAGCAGTTGTTACAGCCTCTTCATAGGAAAACAAATCCCAGCTGCAATCTGAATCAAAGCACCTGGGGCTGCGGATCAGCTGGGATCGAACAGGTATTTTTCCAGCCTTGGTTGCTCTTCAAATTGATTGAAAAGAACTGCTTCAGTTTTGAATGAAATTTAACTCCCACATTTCCAAGTACTATATTTAGTCTCATATGAGTGAATATTTGAGGTCGCTCTTGAGAAAATATGGAGGCCTGGGAGCCCTTTTCTCATTCTGCTGCTGCTGCTGCTAAGTCGCTTCAGTCATGTCCGACTCTGTGCGACCCCATAGACGGCAGCCCACCAGGCTCCCCCGTCCCTGGGATTCTCCAGGCAAGAACACTGGAGTGGGTTGCCATTTCCTTCTCCAATGCATGAAAGTGAAAAGTGAAAGTGAAGTCACTCAGTTGTGTCCAACTCTTAGCGCCTACCCCATGGACTGCAGCCCACCAGACTCCTCCATCCATGGAATTTTCCAGGCAAGAGTACTGGAGTGGGGTGCCATTGCCTTCTCCGTTTCTCATTCTACCACCTCAGAACTCAGACTTGCTCTAGGTTTCTGAAACTGCAGTTTGTGGGCTTGGAACCACCTGTGTGTTAAGATGGAGACTGCATATACACTGCAAGTTGGAAAGCCACTACCAAAAGCCCAGGAGAACAGGTTCTTCTCATAGGGAAAGGATAAAACATTTGATTGAGCATTTATGGAAATGATAATTCCCTGGAAACCTATTATTTTGATGCTTTCTCCAATTTTTACCTTGCTAATGACCTGTTGACTACAGAGGTGGTGCTGGTTTTAGACCTTTTTGTCAAACTTGTTTTGTCTTACAGATGGAGAAACAGGCTTGATAGGCATGACTTTTCCCACAAAGGAGGTTCAGAAGTAATGTGATAGCTGCTAGTCATGATCAGCCTTCTGGCCAGCCATCTCATGGGGCTCCAAAACCACCACATAGGGCTCCCCTGGGGCCACTCTAAAATGCACATCAGTAAGAGTGTAATCCCGCCTTTCGGGAATCCAACCCTGGATGTGGTGTGTGATCCAGGTTGTGGTGTGTGAGTAGGGTGTGTGTGTCCTGTGTTTATGTACGAGTGGGGCAAAGCATTATTTGGCATGAAAGAGGACAGAGCCTGAGAGGAGAGATTGAGGGATACCACGCATACCCCTGGATGAACCAATTATAACTTCCCAAACTGCCTTTGAAGATTTGCTCTAGGTCAGACATTTCCAGGTCTGACTGAACATCTAAGTTACCTGGAAAAGCTTCAAAAGTACAGATTCCAGGGCTCCACCCTAATTTTATTGGATCAGAACTTCCAGTGGGAAGGGCCAAGGAAAAAGTCTTTTCCAAAAGCCCAGCAGGTAGCTCAGACCAAGGTCCAGGTCTGGTAACCACTGCTCCTGACTGTGCTTAGTCGCTCAGTTGTGGCTGACTCTTTGTGACCCCATGGACTGCAGCCTGCCAGGCTCCTCTGTCCATGGGATTCTCCAGGCAAGAATACTGGAGTGGGTTGCCATTTCCTTCTCCAGGGGATCTTCCTGACCCAGGAATTGAACCCGGGTTTCCTGCATTACAGGCAGATTATTTACCAGCTGAACTGCCAGGGAAGACCACTGTTCCTAACTACTAAGAACCAATCACTATCCCTGACTATATGGGGTACTGTGTATAAGTAATAATAGCTTAATGTTTATCAAGCATTTGCTATATGCACAGTGCTTAGAGCTTTATACACATAGTCTTATTTAGTCCTTATAATAGCCCCATAGGAAAAGTAGTATTATTTCCATCTTAAAGATGAGGAAACTGAAGTTTAGAGAGATTAAAGTAACTTGCCTAAGATTTTACAGTTAATAAGTGGAAGAACCAGGATCCATACACAAATGGTCTGATTTATGAGTCCGAGGTTCTTACTTACTAGGTCATAATGCTTTGGGACACTGAGTATTTATTCTCTTAGATAATTTTGGCCCTAGGAGGAGGGAGTGGAGGAGAGAAGTATATCAAAAAAGAATGAAGCACAGTGTGTAAGCCTGTGCGTGCTTACTACATGAGTGTTAGCAATGTGGGGAGCAGATGGAGAACTGAAGAAACTGATAGATGGCTAAGCCTGAGGGAAGAAGAGTACAATGGAATAGTGAAACAAGAATGAATTCTGGAGCCAAAGACTTAAGTGTGAATCCCAGCTCTGCCATTTGCTAACTGTATGACTTTATGCAGTGCATTTAACCTCTTAGAGCCTTGGTTTCCCTGTCAATAAATAAAAATAATAATACTTGTGTTGCAGGTTTGTAGATTATAGATAAGGCCTTTGCATGGAGTAATCCCCAGTTATGGCAGTTATTATTACATATTACTATATTGCAAAGGAAAAAGGGCAACAATTCTCAAAGGACTGATGTCCTCACCCCAAACTGAAAGTGGTTATCAGATATAATCTGACTGAAGATATAATTCAAAGTGACTAGAACAAGTTCAGAACAAAATTCTTTTAGAAAACCTCCTGAGAGACATGGAATCTTTAGATGTAAAAAAAAAAAGAAAAAAGAAAAAAAAATGTAATCCAAAACACAGTTGTTCTCTGCCCCACATGAAGAGTTATAGGAATAGTGGGGGTTTGGTAAGGTTCATTTACCTGAAGAGTAGATGTAAATTCTTTCAAGTATCAAGATGGTTATAAGGGATTCGTTGATGTTCTCCCCTATAGCCTCCTCTTCCAGAGAAGTTGATGGCACCCCACTCCAGT
>NW_011477899.1:2555-4123 GCF_000754665.1 Bison bison bison | reverse complement strand
GAGCGACTTCACTTTCACTTTTCACTTTCATGCACTGGAGAAGGAAATGGCAACCCACTCCAGTGTTCTTGCCTGGAGAATCCCAGGGACGGGGGAGCCTGGCGGGTTGCCATCTATGGGGTCGCACAGAGTCAGACATGACTGAAGTGATTTAGCAGCAGCAGCAGCAGCAGCAGCCTCCTCTTCTCAAAGGCAGCCTTGTGCTTTTAGACATGGCAATGCTGGTTCTAATCTGGGGGCATCAGGAAAGAGACCTCAGGGAAGAACAAATTCTTCCCTTAGATGAAGATTGTGTACAACCCAGTGTGTGTCCATTGGCTGGACATGGTCCTTGGAATTTTGCTGATGGGTTTGGACCCTAAACTTCAAAATGATGGCAGAAGGTAGAAAGACATTTAGATGTCGTTCTACAAAAGCAAGAAGAAAGGCACTACTGCCAAAAAGATGACTAAGAGGGAACAATAATAGTCTTCTATCATTGGAAGAATATAATGGTCCCAGGGAGAGTAATTAGATAATATAAAAAGGATTCTTGGGAAGGAAAATTCAGACTCTCAGGAACATTTTCTACATGTCAGGACTTGTGAAATAGTGTTCCAAAAGAAGAGGCAGAAACTGTCTTCACTGAAACATGGAAAGTCAAGTGAAAATTGAACATGATAAAACACTCCAGCTGGGCATCTCCAATCTACTTCTTGAAGATGAATTTGCCAAGATTTGGATTTAAGAAAGATTTTGAACTATAGCCCAAGAATGAACAAGCTATTGCTGCATGGAAAACATAGATAAGTCTCATTAAGGATAATGTGAAGTAAAATAAGCTAGACACAAAGATGCATTCTGTATGATTCCATTCATGTAAAGGTCCAAAATAAAAACGAATCTATGTGTTGAAAGTCAGGCATCCTGGTTACCTTTGGAGTGTGGTGATTGGGAGAGACACAAGAGAGTTTTCAGGGTTACCAGTGATGTTCTTTCTGTTTCTTGATTTGGATGCTAATTATGTGGATGTGTTTCATTTGTGAGTATCCATTGAATTGTATACTCATGATTTATGTATTTTTCTATATGTGTATTTCAATAAAAAGTTATAAAGCTTTCATCTATAAACAGAGAGTAATTTCTTTCAAGAGTAGCAAACTCTAGATATCAAACTTCAGAGTTTATTTCTAATTGCTGTACCCAGGAAGATTTTATCTTTTCTTGAACTGCCAATTCTTCAACTTCATGTGCTGGTCAGAATAACCCTAACATGTCAGTTCAAGTGTTCTGAGAAGCATATATCAATACTAAGATGGACTTAGATGTGCAAGAGATTTATCAGAAGAAATCCCTTTGAGGGATAAAAGGGAAGGGAACTGTGGAGAGCCTTTAGGCTAAAATGCAAATTTGACACCTTTGTAAGGGATGGCGAGGATAGAGGGTTGACGTAGGAAGACTTTCAGCCCGTAGCCTGATCCTGAGACGATCTCATCTAGGTTGATGGGGAAGTCTTGGCAAGTGTTTCTCAGTAGAGGAATACTGTACTGGGCAGAACTAGTGCTTCTCTAGTATCCCAGCATAATCTG
>NW_011477899.1:1757-2270 GCF_000754665.1 Bison bison bison | reverse complement strand
TAAACACAGTTCTTTCTAAATAGAGTGTATTTCAAAGCTTGTTGGGAAATGTAGAGAGCTTCTTAAAAGAAAAACAACTGCTTCTCAGGTTTCATTTTAGCCCCCTTTCTAGAGAATATTCTTTGAGCCACTTAAAGAAAAATGACCTGTGCTATATTCTGCTAGGCTCATACCACAAAATAATGTAAATATTGTTATCCTGGAATTTTAACTCCTGTTTCATTGATTTAACTGCCCAAATTCTCAGGAATACTAAGCGGTCATTTGAATGAGGGACACCTTTCTCACAACATATGGGTTCTTTTTTCCACCTATTCTATCATCCATGTCCAGAAACAAAATCCTGTAATTAGCTTAACAAGGGGCCTTAATATACTGACAAAGTTGCTAACTTCAGTGTGAAAACTCATTTTTGGCTAACTATTCCTCCTGCTGGTTACCACCACAAATCTCCACAATTCAAGGAAAAATAAATTTGTTCATCTATTTCTTAACAATGCGGAGTCTCTCTGT
>NW_011477899.1:0-248 GCF_000754665.1 Bison bison bison | reverse complement strand
CAAAAAACGAAGATCATGGTATCCAGTCCCATCACTTCATGGCAAATAGATGGGGAAACAATGGAAACACTGAGATACTTTATTTTGGGGGGCTCCTAGATCACTGCAGATGGTGACTGCAGCCAAGAAATTAAAAGACGCTTGCTCCTTGGAAGAAAAGCAATGACAAACCTAGAGAGCATATTAAAAAGCAGAGACATTACTTTACAGACAAAGGTCCATCTAGTCAAGGCTATGGTTTTTTCAGT
>NW_011477898.1:4453-6183 GCF_000754665.1 Bison bison bison | reverse complement strand
ATTAAACTTATATATGTTTAGGGTTCTTAATTCATATCTTTGATGTGAATTTCTCCTCACACCAGATATTTAACTGACTTACCTTTTGTGGTTCTTGGCATATAGCAGATGGTAAATACTTGCTGAATGACTATCTTCAAAATCTTAACATTGTCTATTTTTTGGAAGTTAGAAGAAAATTTAACAGAAGCCAGACAAAAGGGATTTTTTTTTTTTTGGTTTTAGTCCCTTTTCTTCATCTCTTATTTTTTTGTTGTTGTTATTTATTTATTTGGCTGCACCAGGTCTTGCTTGCACCATATGGGGTCTTCACGGCGACATAGGGGGTCTAGTTCCCTGACCATGATTCCAGCCCGGGTCCTCTGTACTGAGAGCGCGGAGTCTTACCCCCTGGGCCACCAGGAAGTCCCTCTTTATCTCTTATTTAATGATACCTCCTTTGAAACAGTTTTGAGCTGACTTGTTGAACTGTAGAAATTGGTTACCATACTCTCTGAAACGATTCTGTGGAATAAATGCTCTTTAAAGGAAATCATAAATAAATGTTAGGAAGGAACTAACTTTATACTATCTGAAATTGTTATTTAGAAAATTGTCAAAAGGGAAAAAACCTTTCTCCCAAATATAATGATTAAAACCGATCAGAAGGATGAGTAGTTATGGTGTTAAATATCTTATATTTTAAGATATAAATAGTTTCAGTTTGTATTAGTTTTTATTTTATATATCAGTTTTTATTTTTTATTTACTCTATCAGTTTTTATGTTTATTTTATAAGTAAATATCTTATATTTTAAGATATAAATAATTTGAGTTTTTACTCAGTTTTTAATAGTTAAGTAGTTTCAGTTTTTATCAAATTTCTATAGCACTTAAAAAAATCAATTGTTCTTACTCAACAGAAACTAAAATTATAGAGAGATGGTAAGAGCTGGCAGCGGTATCCAAACCAGGGTGTGCAGTCCACAACCTCTAGTCCTCAGACAGAGTCTATTAAAATAAAAATGCTGCTCCTGTTTCTTAGCACAGTCACTTTCTTTTCCACAAAATACCAGCTCCGATGCTCAAGGGGAAGTGGGTGTAATTATTTCTAAACAGAAATGAGGTCCAGGAGAAGCAGGAGTGAGTGGAAGTAAATCACCTCTGAGCCCATTTATGCTACTAAAATCATCTGCTCACCCACTGTGTTTTCAATTGGTTTGCTAATAATGAACAATTCATTTCACCCAAGTATTTTTGCAATGCCTACTATGTGTCAGGCACAGGCAATATAATCAAACAGGATTGTTTTTCCCCTTCAAAGAGTTTATGGGCTTTAGGGGAGGACAGAAAAGTGAATCCCAGTCCCACGCTACGTGCCTTATAGAAGCCTGTGGGTTCAAAGAACAAATTTACCAGGTGAGCTGTTAGAAAAGGTCAAGAATCAAGAAAGGCTTCCTGGTGAAACCTGAGCTGCTTTCTTAAGACTCGTTCTTTTTTTTTAATAGGCAAACCTTGAATTTATTTTAGATCGCTTTTTTTCAAATAAAAATTCCTAATGGAAATTTTCTTAAATTAAGATCCTAGAGAAAAATAGAACCAAATGATAAAACCTCTGAGGAATATGAGAGTTGATATATATATATGATATATATATATATATATATGTATGTATGTATGTATTTTGGCCCTGCCCCACACCTTGCTCAGTCATGTCCGATGGCAACCCACTCCAGTGTTCTTGCCTGGAG
>NW_011477898.1:0-694 GCF_000754665.1 Bison bison bison | reverse complement strand
CATTACTTTGCCAACAAAGGTCCGTCTAGTCAAAGCTATGGTTTTTCCAGTAGTCATGTATGGATGTGAGAGTTGGACTATAAAGAAAGCTGAGCACCGAAGAATTGATGCTTTTGAACTGTGGTATTGGAGAAGACTCTTGAGAGTCCCTTGGACTGCAAGGAGATCCAACCAGTCCATCCTAAAGGAGATCAGTCCTGAATGTTCATTGGAAGGACTGATGTTGAAGCTGAAACTCTAATACTTTGGCCACCTGATGCGAAGAGCTGACTCATTTGAAAAGAACCCGATGCCGGGAAAGATTGGAGGCAGGAGGAGAATGGGACAACAGAGGATGAGAGGTTGGATGGCATCACCAACTAATGGACATGAGTTTGAGTAAACTCCGGGAGTTGGTGATGGGCAGGGAGGCCTGGCATGCTGCAGTTGATGGGGTTGCAGAGTCGGACATGACTGAACAACTGAACTGACTGATTGATTGCAAGCAGGGTATTATTGACTTTGATACAGTTAAGAATCAGAACAGTTCTATCATCACTTTTATGGCCACAGGTACCTCTGTTCCCCCACCCCCATCCCTGACCCCTGACCCCTAGCATTTACTAATCTGTTCTCCATTTTCTGTCATTTTGTCATTTCAAGAACATTATACAGACGGAATCATACAGTATATAACCTTTGAAAGTGAAAGTTA
>NW_011477897.1:8245-9983 GCF_000754665.1 Bison bison bison | reverse complement strand
CCTGAAGGAAATCAGTCCTGAATATTCATTGGAAGGACTGATGCTGAAGCTGAAACTCCAATACTTTGGCCACCTGATGAGAAGAAGTGACTCACTAGAAAAGATCCTGATGCTGGGAAAGATTGAAGGCAGGAGGAGAAGGGGAAGATAAAGGATGAGATGGTTGGGTGGCATCACCAACTTGATGGACATGAGTTTGAGCAAACTTCAGGAGTTGGTGATGAACAGGGAAGCCTGGCATGCTGCAGCCCATGGGGCTGCAAAGAGTCAGACATGACTGAGCAACTGAACTGAACTGAATAGGGGGCCAAGTCATCTAGGGTCTTGTAGGCTGCAGTAAGGACTTTAGCTTTTATTCTGAGAGAAATGGAGTGGCACTGCAGGACTCTGAGTAAAGGAATGCTCTTCAACCTCCTTTGAGAAAAGGCCCACTCTGGCTTCAGTGTAGAGAACACTGTAGGAGCAGAGGTAAGCATAAGACGACCAGTTAGGAGGCTGTTCCTGTAAACCTGGTGAGAGATTAGGATGGCTCAGATCAAGGCAGAAGCAGTGGAAGTGAAGAGGTGGGATTCTGGATGTTTTCTCAAGCTAGGATTTCCTGTCTGATTCAAAGTGTAGAGTGTGACAACTAAAGGAATTGATGAGGTTTCCAGGGTTTTCGACTTAACTGGAATTTTCATTTTTATAAAACATTTACTTATTTGTATTTATTTATTGGCTGTGCTGGGTCTTAACTGTAGCACACAGGATCTGTGATCTTCGTTGTGACATGCAGGATGTTTAGTTGTGGAATGTGGGATATAGCACCCCAATCAGGGATCGAACTCGGACCCCTGCATTAGGAGTGTGAAGTGTTAGCCACTGGACCACCAGGGAAATCCCTGAAATTTTTAAACTGTCATCAGCTGAGATGGTGAAGGCTGTGGACAGAGAAATTATTGAAAGACTAGAGATCAAATGGAGAAGGAAATGGCAACCCATTCCAGTATTCTTGCCTGGAAAATCCCATGGACGGAGGAGCCTGGTAGGCTGCAGTCCATGGGGTTGCGATGAGTCAGACATGACTGAGCAACTTCACTTTCACTTTTCACTCTTATGTATTGTAGAAGGAAATGGCAACCCACTCCATTATTCTTGCCTGGAGAATCCCAGGGACAGAGGAGCCTGGTGGGCTGCCGTCTATTGGGTCACACAGGTTTGGACATGACTGAAGCAACTTAGCAGCAGCAGCAGCAGAGATCAAAATATTTGCTTTTGGACATACTGAATTTGAAACCATCTGTTAGACATCTAAGAGGTGATGGCAAGTACACAGCTGTGTATACAAGTCCAGTGTTGGAAGTGAGGTCTCTGATGAAGATACACATTTGGGAAGTTATTAGCATATTAACATTATTTCAAGCCATGAGGCTGATACCCTTGACATTTGCAGTTTGAGTAGAAGGTGGGGATGAAGACTTGACTGGAGTGGCTTTAACAAAGAAAGAGAGGAGAGAAGGAGATTGTGAGTACAGAGAGCACTTCCAAGAAATTTTGCTGTGGTAACTGTCCAGGGGAAGGGGACGAGAGAATCATTTGAAAGTTTGAGAACTGAAGTCATCTCAACCACCTTCATCTTTTTTTTTTTTTTTTTCATCTCAATCATCTTAATGAGCCTCAGGATAAAACTCTTACCAGATTCTTACTAAATTTGCCACTCTCATTTTCCATAATGGACAGGCAGGTGTAGGTTCCAAAA
>NW_011477897.1:2861-5384 GCF_000754665.1 Bison bison bison | reverse complement strand
GGAGGCAAATGAAAATGAAAACACAATGATCTAAAATCCATGGGATGCAGCAAAAATATTTCTAAGAAGCAAATTTTCAGTGATACAAACCTACTTCACAAGACAGGAACTGAAGAAATCAGAGGAAATTAAAACACAGCTGGAGGCAAATGAAAATGAAAACACAATGATCTAAAATCCATGGGATGCAGCAAAAATATTTCTAAGAAGCAAATTTTCAGTGATACAAACCTACTTCACAAGACAGGAACTGAAGAAATCAGAGGAAATTAAAACACAGCTGGAGGCAAATGAAAATGAAAACACAATGATCTAAAATCCATGGGATGCAGCAAAAATATTTCTAAGAAGCAAATTTTCAGTGATACAAACCTACTTCACAAGACAGGAACTGAAGAAATCAGAGGAAATTAAAACACAGCTGGAGGCAAATGAAAATGAAAACACAATGATCTAAAATCCATGGGATGCAGCAAAAATATTTCTAAGAAGGAAGTTTATAGTGATACAAACCTACTTCACGAGACAGGAAAAACCTCAAGTAAACAATCTAACTTTACCCCTAAAGGAACTAGATAAAGAAGAACAAACAAAACCTAAAATTAGTAGAAAAGAAGAAATAATAAAGATAAGAACAGAAATAAATGAAATAAAGAAAAAAAAACACTAACGAAACTAAGAGTTATTCTTTGAAAAGATAAACAAAATCGATAAACTTTTAGCCAGACTCACCAAGAAAAAGAGTCCAAATCAATAAAATCAGAAATGAAAAAGAAGTCAAACTGACACCACAGAAATAGAAAGAATCATAAGTGAAAGTGAAGGCCACTCAGTCGTGTCTGACTCTTTGCGACCCCAAGGACTATATAGTCCATGGAATTCTCCAGGCCAGAATACTGGAGTGGGTAGCCGTTTCCTTCTTCACTGGATCTTCCCAACCCAGGGATCAAACTCAGGTCTCCCACATTGCTGGAGGGTTATTTACCAGCTGAGCCACCAGGGAAGCCCAAGAATACTGGAGTGGGTAGCCTATCCCTTCTCCAGCAGATCTTCCAGACCCAGGAATCAAACCGGGGTCTCATGCATTGCAGGAGGATTTCTTTACCACCTGACCTACTAAGGATCATAAGAGATTGCTACAAATAATTATATGCCAATAAAATGGACAACCTAGAAGAAATGGACAAATTCCTAGAAATGTACAATCTCCTAAGAGTGAATCAGGAAGAAACAGAAAATATGAATAGACCCGTTACTGAAATTGACTCAGTAATTAAAAAAAAACAAACCTTCCAACAAGCAAAAGTTCAGAACCATAATGTCTCTACTAAAGATGAATTCTACCAAACTTTTAAAGAAGATTTAACATTCATCTTTCTCAAACTATTCCAAAAAACTGAAGAGGAAGAAACACCTTTGAACTCATTCTATGAGGCCAGTATCACCCTGATATCAAAACCAGATAAAGATACCATGAAAATATAAAAATCATAGGCCAATATCACTGATGAACAGATACAAAAATCCTCAGAAAAAATCAGCAAATGGAATTCAACAATACATTACACATGTACACCATGATCAAGTGGGATTTATCCCAAGGATGCATGGATGGTTCAATGTTGGCAAATCAATCAATGCGATATACCACATTAATGAACTGAGAAGGAAAAATCATATGGTCATCTCAATAGATACAGAAAAAAGCTTGTGACAAATTTAACATTCATTTATGATTAAAACTCTCTAGAAAGTGGGCTTAGAGGGGATACACCTCAACATAATAAAGGCCATATATGACAATCCCACAGCTAACATCATACTCAATGGTGAGAAGCTGAAACATTTCCTTTAAGATCTCACCACTTTTATTCAACATAGTATTGGAAGTTCCAGCTATAGGAAGTCAGACAAGAAAAAGAAATTCAAATTAGAAAGGAAGAAGTAAAACTGTTAGTTTGAAGATGATATACATAGAAAATTCTAAATGAATTTGGTAAGTTCAAAAATTTGCAACTTTACCAATGAATCTGGTAACAATTGCAGGATATAAAATTAATACACAGATATCTGTTGCATTTCTACATACTACCAATGAACTATCAGAAAGAAAAAGTAAGAAAACAGTCCCATTTATAATTACATCAAAAAGAATAAAATACCTGGGGACAAATCAAACTAAGGAGCCAAAACACCTGTACTCAGAAATCTGTAAGACACTGATGAGAGAAACTGAAGACAACACAAACAAATGGAAAGGCACCATGCTCAGGGATTGCAAGAATTAAAATTGTTAAAATGATTATGCTACTCAAGGCAATCTGCAGATTCAATGCAATCCCTGTCAAGATACCAATGGCATTTTTCAAAGAACTAGGACAAATAATTCGAAAATTTGTATGCTGCTGCTGCTGCTAAGTCACTTCAGTCATGTCCGACTCTGTGCGACCCCATGACGGCAGCCCACCAGGCTCTGCTGTCCCTGGGATTCTCCAGGCAAAAACACTGGAGTGGGTTGCCATT
>NW_011477897.1:0-904 GCF_000754665.1 Bison bison bison | reverse complement strand
TCTCTCTCTCACACACACACACACACACACACACACACACGAGTAACAGAGCTTCCCAGGTGGCTCTCTGCCAGTGTGGGAGACGCAAGAGACATGGGTTCGATACCTGGATTGGGATGGATTGGAAGGATCCCCTGGAGTAGAAAATGGCAACTCAGTTCAAGATCGCCTGGAAAATTCCACCGGACAGAGGAACCTGGAAGGGTACAGTCCATGTAGTCCCAGTCCATGCGGTCCCAAAGAGTCAGACACGACTGAGCGACTACACACACACACACACACACGTAATCGGAGACAAAGGAGGGGAATGGTACTGCATTTCGCAGAATTAAACCCGTTATGAAGTAAACGGAAACTGTCAATAATATCAGATATATAAATATATTCACGAAAATTACAGATTATAAAATTAAATGCCTTAGTCATTAGTTGCCAATATTTTGAGGAATAGGTTATTTGTACCCTATCTTTGTCCAAGTGATTTGCATATATTATGCAAATAAGTAGAACTACTCACAGAATGCCTCTGTTCCGTGATGCACTCCCCTGGACTCTTGGATTGGCCTGTCAATCTACCTTATTTGCATGACGTGATTTAATAAATGAAGGCCCCCGCCCCCTCATGCTTTCACCTCTCGCGAAGATAAGCGTGAGTTGGAGCTCTTCCCTGGTTACGTAAGCTCCGCCCTCCGGCAGCTAGTCCCTTCCGCCCAGTCTTCTAGCTCTATCTCCTTTGCGGATAGTACTATAGGCCTAGCATCGTTTCCTTTCACTCTTGGCGTCTCTACGTCTCTCCGTTCCCATCTTTCCACGAACGCACTACGCACGCTCCGCCTCTTTCTCCCCCTAGTCGTCGTGCAAATTCTGCGTCCCAACACCCAGGCCGACCGGCACAGCGTCGTGT
>NW_011477896.1:12919-15399 GCF_000754665.1 Bison bison bison | reverse complement strand
TCTTGTCTGTGTGTGTGTGTGTGTGACATTTTCTTTATCTATTCATCTGTTGATGGACCCTTAGGTTGTTTCCATGTCTTGGCTATTGTGAATGATATACATGTAGGTGCAGATATGTCTTTGAAATAGTGATTTCCCTTTCTTTGTGTATATACTCAGAGTGGGATCACTGGATTATATGGTAAAAAAAAAAGTGAAACTGTTAGTAGCTCAGTCGTGTCTGACTCTTTGTGACCCCATGGACTGTACCCACCAGGCTCCTCTGTCCGTGGAATTCTCCAGGCAAGAATACTGCAGTGGGTAGTCATTCGCTTGTCCAGGGGATCTTCCCAACTGAGGGGTCAAACTTGGGCTTCTTGCTTTGCTGGCAGATTCTTTACCATTTGAGCTACCAGGGATGCCCAGATCATATGGTAGCTCTATTTTAATTTTTTTTTTCTATTTTAATTTTTGAGGGAACTTCATACTGTTTTCCATAGTGCTTGTACAATTCTGTATGATTTTATTTATATAACATTCTCAAAATGACAAAATTATAGAAATGAAGAACAGATTAGTGGTTTCCAGGGCCTGAGGTAGGGGACAGGGTAGAAGGGAAGTAGATGTAAGTGTGAAAGGACGACATGAGGGATCCTGGTAGTGACGAAAATGTTCTATATCTTAATTGTACTGTTATTTCCCTGGTTGTGACATTATACTGTAGTTTTGCAAGATGTTACCATTGGGAGAAACTAAATAAAGGGTACATGGGATCTCTCTGTATTACTTCTTAAACTGCCTGTAAACCTAGCTCAAAATAAAAAAAGAAAAGACCTTTCTGCTCCTCTGTTTATCCCTTTCTCCTGGGCTCTCATTTGGGTCAGCATTGATGTGTAAAAGCTAAGTCATCTTGAGGCTGGTGGTAATTCACCAGAGCAGTTGAAGCTGGCAGTCAAGCAGGTGATGTATAAGAGGTGGCCTGAAAATCAACATCTTTCCTTCATTCCACCCCAACTTAAATAGCTTCTGCACTGGACTTACCATGATACCTCAGCCTCTCACCATTGACGTCCCTCTTTGTGAACATCTCTTAGCATGCCTATGCTCTTTGTGGCTGAGACAAGTAATATGTTTGTTGGCATGATTACTTTTACCTGCTACTGTCACCTTTCACACAGTAAGGTGTTGAGTAAACAGGACAGACTTTGGGTCTGAGTATGAGAGAGAGGTCACTGTGGTAGTTCTTAAATTCTCATTCCCAAGGGTCATCTGAGAGTCTTCTGGTGAGCAGTTATCAAAGAAGGAGGGACAACTTGGCCTGGGAGGGAGAGATTGCCAAGATTGCCTGTGTGCGTGCTAAGTCGTTTCAGTGGTATCAGACTCTTTGCAACCCCCTGGACTGTAGCCCACTAGGCTCCTCTGTCCATGGGATTCTCCAGGCAAGAATACTGGAGTGGGTTGCCATGCCCTCCCCCAGGGGATCTTTCCGACCCAGAGATAGAACCCATGTCTCTTATGTCTCCTGCTTTGGCAGGCAGGATCTTTACCACTATTACCACCTGGGAAGCCCCCCAAGATTGCTTACCAGGTGAGAAAAAGATGAAAAAGCAGGATAGAACATGATTTATTTTTGTGTGTTTGTTTGCCTTTTGTTTTTGTAAATAAAAAGAACCCAAACCATATATGCAAGAAGGAATCCAAGAAGTAGGATATGGACTTGCTGGGAGTGAAGGGCAGAGAGGGGCTTGTAAGTTTCATTATTTTATACCTTTGTGTACCATTAGAACTTTTCAACCACTTTTTCTTTCTTTCTTGGGAGTCTTTGGAGGCCAGCTGCCCTGGCTACATGCCTTTGCTTGTTGCACTGACCAGTCATTCAACTCAGGATGCCAGGGGCCTAGGAGGGAAGGGTTAGGAACCCCCTTCTCCAGGATGTTAAGTAACGAAGGAAATAAAATGACAGCAGGAGGCTGTTTGGGTTGGCCTGTGTGAATCACTGATTTCAGACCAGGGGGTTGCTTTCTTCTCAGCTGCCCGGGCAAGGAAGCCAAAACAGTTCCCTGCCTGACTAGGTGGTGAAAATCCCACTTTCTGTGCCAAGCAAGTCTCCTTCCTCCAGTGGGGGTGGCATCTCTGGGCTGACGGCAGGGTGGAAGGGGGCTGCAGGCTCTGGACCATGATGCTTGTAGGGGAGGTGCAATTTGGCAGTGCTTCTGACCCCGGAGGTGGCAGCCAGGTGCCTCACACCTCCCAGCTCTGGGCTCGTGAAAGTGTGAGTGATGAATGTGTGTGCTTTCTCTTTCCCCGTGATTTTCAGGTTGGAGGTCATTATTTTGGCCAAAAGGGAAGTGAGGGAAAAAAAGATTGGATTCTTCCTCTTTCCTGAGCACCGCTGCATCCTCAGGCTTGAGGGCCAGGGAGCTGGGGGGAGTGGGGAGGGGTCATTCTAGACTTTTCACACAGTCAGGAGAGAGGAGATGAAGACATCCAGTAAGAAACTG
>NW_011477896.1:8177-10154 GCF_000754665.1 Bison bison bison | reverse complement strand
GGAGCCTAGTGGGCTGCCGTCTGTGGGGTCGCACAGAGTCGGACACGACTGAAGCAACTTAGCAGCAGTAGCAGCAACAACCCTATGAGATAGGCTCTATTGAATATCTCCATTGTAGAGCTGAGGGAACTCAGATTTGCCAAGAGTAAATAATTTGTTGCTACACATTTCATAAAAGCAGGCAAAGCTAAGATTTTCTTCCCAACTTTTAACTTTGAAGATACCTCAAAGCTACTGGAAAGTGGAAAGAACAGTGTAATATTCATATTGCTTCACCTAGATTCACCAACTCTTAACACTTTACCACCTTTTACTTTGTCATTCTCTTTCTCTGTCTCTGTCTTATACATACACACACACACCCCTACACATTTTCTTCTGAACTATTTTAGCATAAATTGCAGACATCCTTCTACTTCACCTCTGAATACTTCAGCATGAATCTCCTAAGAACAAAAGACATTTTCCCACAGAATGACAATGCAGTTATTACACCTCAGAAACTTAGCCAGAGTCAGGACTTGACCCCAGCTCTGACTTCAGAGCATGAACAGCAAGTTCTGTGAGAGTTCAGCATAAACAGCCATCAGTGCAGTCTGGGAATCACAGGATGGATTTTCCATGGACTTTCTCCTCCTAATTATCCATAGTAACGGAAGAAAGGAGTTGGCCAAATAGCTGCAAAGCATGCATAATCAAAAAACCAAAGTCCATGGTTTTCGGAGTGCGTTCTGTTTGGGTGGGAGGGGAATGACACAGATTTGCCTTCCTAATTAGCTTCTTCTTTGGCCAATCTTAAAATTGGTCTTTCTCAACCACCCACTGACATTACAACTGGGGTAGCTACCACAGAAGTTGTTCTTTGATGAAAACACAATAGCAGAAAATCCCCTAAGTGGGTAAGCCACATATGAATAACAGAGAACTGACCACAAATTCCAGCTAAAAAGGAATTCTAGCTAGACATGTTAGCCACAGATCAGGATTCAGTATCTACAATATATTAAATAGATCTAGTCCTTGGTTAGTTATGTTAAGAAGATAGGGTTCCATGCGCTCCCCTGCTCACCCAGTGAAATTCCAGAAGCAGGTGTTGCTCATTGCAGACTGAAGGAGGAAGCAGGCCCGGTGCTACAGATCAACCAAAAGCCCCTGAGGGACTCTGACCTGGCTTTCTTCTCTCTATTCAGGGAAGCCAGATTTAGACAGACTGTCAGATTAGCCCCAGTCCTGTGGTGCTTACTGACCTCCCTGAATGCAGAGCCAGGAGAAATCTTGACCTTTTAAAAATCCTTGATTTAGCTCAGTAATTTTAAGAAGCCAAAAGCCCGCGTCTGCACTTGCTTCGCTTTTCACGCTTTCACCAGCCACTTCACAGGTGAAAATCTTGCAGATCTCTGCGTCTCTGATGCCAGGACGGAGACATCCCTTCACAGAACTGGGATTGAGAGAGATAACCTCCTGCACTTTCCAGGTAGCCAGCATTAGGTCACACTTTGGGGCTCTCTCCAGACCTTTTGGTTTGGGGCAGACACAATCTGATCAGCAAGTATTTCTGAATCCACTGAGCCCTGATATAACTGGGATCCACTGGGAATATGCAATTTTTGGTGGGGACTTTTATCTCGTGGGCATCACTTGAGATCACACAACATTAAAGTCATTTTTGCTCTTGTGTTTGTGACCCCAGACTTGCTTAGGGAGTAAATGGTTTTCCTTAGGATTAAACAAGAACAAATGGGTCAAAAATAGTGTTTTGGTTGACATGCTAAGACTTGCACCCTTGCTATTCAGAGTCCCTTTGGGGCCTCACCTCTCTCTCCCTTCCTCTGTCCCTCCCTCCCCTCAGTCTGCAGATCTCAAATGCCAGAAAGCGACTTCTTTGCATTTCCTCCCCAAAGCTGTGGAGTGTCCTTCCCCTCCTGGATCAAAGTCTTCTCTAATTCCTCAGGCCATCCCTTCCAATTTACTCCTTAC
>NW_011477896.1:6402-6603 GCF_000754665.1 Bison bison bison | reverse complement strand
TTTGGCAACCTCAGTCTCCCTTGTCACAACCATTTCCCATTTCAGCCCCTTCCCGCTCTGGGTGTTCTGGGCCTTCACCTTGCCCTCCTCCCCCAGCCTCTGGTGTCCCAGGTTGTGGACTCCTCTAGGGTAACACACTGCCATCCTGTGGCCCAGGGGCTAGTTCCTGGCCAGACTGGCCGGGGGGTGCTGGGTTGGGGG
>NW_011477896.1:4609-5759 GCF_000754665.1 Bison bison bison | reverse complement strand
AATGGCAGCAGAGAACAGAATTTGGGTGAGTGGAGAAAATCACCTTACATTTTCTGAGTTGTCTTAATTTTCCAAATTTGTTCCAACCTATACAATATGTAGTCTTCAATTTATTTGATGTGGTGTTAGGGTCCCTTTTCTGAGCTTTTTTGAGAGCTAGGGGGAGAGACAAACCAGGAGGGAGATTGGGCTGCTGGAACATTCACTGCTCCTCCTGTGAGCTTGGGTTTCCTGTCACTCTCCACACCTCCCTCCCATATGCCCCACAGGAGGGTTTCCTAGAATCAGAACCTGGCCACCTTAGGAGGGTGGCACCCTTTCAAGGAGGCCTAGTATGCTTTGAAAGTTGAATTTGGGTGGAAACACAGAGTTAGTTCACAGTCTCCTCTGCAGATCACAGTTGCATTCTAGATTTTTTATACAGGTGGGTACATTTATGATATGAGTTGGAGCTATTTGGCCAGTGATGGAAAAATGTTCAGAGCCATCCATATCCTTGTAGGCATGGCTCCATGCCACCAACCCCATTCGCCCCTCGCTCTAACCAGATGAGTTGCTAGGGTACCAATTTTTGTGCTTAAATTCAGAAACCAGTTCTTGTTAGATCTAGCTCTTGCTTGAAATAGCTGGCTATTAAGTTCTTGTTTGAGATAGCTAGCTATTAGCTAGCTAAAAGTTCTGTTCTTTTCATAGACACAAAATGACAGAAGGTGACAAGTGAATTATCAAGGATCAGTAGGTGTGCTTGTTAGTAAAAGGGAGAAAGTAGTAGGCATCTTGAATTATGTGAGATTGTTTTGTGAAAGTACATGAGGAGGTGGAGGAAAAGTGTAAGACCTTTCTTAACCAGACAAGATCCTGTGATGGTGCAATGGGCGAAAAGGTTTTCATTTTAAGGGTGAGAAAACCAGACACCAAAGTTGGGTCACATAGTCAATAACAGGTGTAAGATTAGAATCCTGGGTACCCTGTCTTCCAGTGTAGAGCTGTACAGTTGGGGAAAGAGGAAAAACCATCTTCTGAGCAAAGGATTAAAAGCCTGCATCATGGTGCTGTGAACTCTCGCAGAGGTTGATTCAGCCCAAAGCAAAATAGTGAGCTAGAGCAGCTTGGGTTTTGGCAACCTCAGTCTCCCTTGTCACAACCATTT
>NW_011477896.1:0-1012 GCF_000754665.1 Bison bison bison | reverse complement strand
AAGTCCCTGCACTCAACTTTAGAGGCACTATAGTCCAGTGGGGGGATCAGACAGTCCTGGGGTTGAGTCCCTGGTCTACCACTTTCTAGCTTTGTGGCCTCATGTATGTCATCTAAGCTGCTAAGCCCCAGTTTCCTCATCTGTAAAATGGGGGTAATAATGGGACCTAGTCCTCGGAGGATTAGGATAGTCACTGAAATAATGCATGAGAGACGAAGCATGTAGTGAAGTGCCCAGCACAGCAAGCATTTGAGAGATGTTAATAGTTATTGCCAGAGATTCATGATTAATATAGTAATTGGCATCAAGTAAATGGGGCTTCTGTGGGGCTTACAAATGAGTCCTCCCGTGGAACTTAAAGGGCACTTCTGAGGCAGAGCCCTGACTCTTGACCCTCATAGCATTACCACAGATGTGTCCCCATGCCTTTTTGGGGCCTTGGTTTTCTTATCTGTAAAATGGGAATAGTGAAAATAATAACGCTACTTCCCTTTTAAAATTATTTATATTTATCTTCTTATTTATTTTTGGCTGTGCTCGGTCTTCACTACCGCATGGGCTTTCTCTAGTTGTGGTGCTCGAGTCTCATTGTGGTCACTTCTCTTGTGGAGCATGGGTTCTAGGGTGAGTGGGCTTCCATAGTTGCAGAATGCAGGCTTTAGAGTGCTGGCTTCAGCAGTTGTGGCGCATGGGCTTAGTTGCCCTGCGGCATGCGGAATCTTCCTGGACCAGGGATCAAACCCGTGTCCCCTGCATTGGCAGGTGGATTTTTAACCACTGGACCACCAGGGAAGTCCTGCTTCTCTGTTTATGTCACAGAATTGTCTGGACAGTCACATGGTTGTAAAGGTGCTTTGAAGAGCACAAGGCCCTCTCTAAGTATACAATTTATGAGTTTGCACGAGGTTAAAGCATCTGCCTGCAATGCGGGAGACCTGGGTTCGATCCCTGGGTTGGGAAGATCCCCTGGAGAAGGAAATGGCACCCCACTCCAGTACTCTTGCCTGGAGCT
>NW_011477895.1:9287-10652 GCF_000754665.1 Bison bison bison | reverse complement strand
TTTTCCAGAACAACAACTTTAAAACCGGTGCTAATGATCTCAGTATTCACAAGGCATGCAGGGCTGGAAAGGACAAACGCCCTCAAGAAACGTCCTTAGGGTAAAGCACCAAAAAAAGAATTCAAAACCGGGTCTATGTTCAAGAGGCCAATTTCAACAGGTAAACTATACTCACACTGTATAAGATCAAAAAGCACATGAAAACACACTCCACATGTCTAATTATCAAATCAATGCAAATCGAAACAACACTGAGGAATCATCTCACCATGGTCAGGATGGCCATCATCAGAAAGAGCCACAAAGATTAAATGCTGCAGAGGTCGGAGACAAAGGGGGTCTCCCTACACTCGGTGGGTGTAGATGGGCACAGCACTGTGGGAAACAACACAGAGGTTCCCTGAAAATCCAACACGCAGGCACCACATGAGCCAGCAGTCCTAGTCTTGGGCTCAGACACGGGGAAAAATCATAATTTGAAATGCCTCGCGCACCCCTATATTCAGAGTAGCACTATTTACTAGAGCCGAGATAGAGAATCAACCAACAAGGCCAGAGAGTGAAAAATGAAGACTAAGTGAGACAGCTAGATCCTGGAATACTCCTCACATACAAAACAGGGTAATCAGATAAATAATGTCACGGAGCAGCAGAGGCAGACCAAGACATGACCGTGCGCAATGAAGTCAATCAGACACAGAGAGAGAAGTCTCATCAGGTATCACCCGCACGTGGAATCTATCAGTTTATACCAACGAATTACTGTACAAAACAGAAACAGGCTTAGGAACTTCGAAAACCAACTTACAATCACAAAGAAAAGAAGAAGGATGAGCTAAGACTGGCATTTCCCCAGACACACTGATACGTACCCAACAGGTCATCAGAAAGGACACACCGAGTTGCACAGAGAACCCACTGAACACACTCTTCAGAGCAAGAGTAGACATACATCTACATATATCTGAGTCAAGTTCCTGGACACCTAAAAACCTGCGTCACAAACCCGTGCTCTTCCAATATATCATAAGGAAAGCCAACACCAAAGAATGTGCAAAGTGCTGTACAATTGCACTCATTTCACATGCTAGCAAGGTAATGCTCAAAATCCTTCAAGTTAGGCTTCAACAGGACATGTCAGGCTGTATATTGTTGCTCTGCTTATTTAACTTATATGCAGAGCACATAATGAGAAATGCTAGACTGGATGAAGCACAAGCTGGAATCAAGATTGCCAGGAGAAATATCAATCACCTCAGATATACAGATGACACCGCCCTTATGGCAGAAAGTGAAGAACTAAAGAGCCTCTTGATGAAAGTGAAAGAGGAGACTGAAAAAGTTGACTTAAAACTCAACATTCAT
>NW_011477895.1:4424-6318 GCF_000754665.1 Bison bison bison | reverse complement strand
TGATGGTGGTCAGAATGGCAAATGACAAACACCAGAGGGCGTGTGAGCAAAAGGAAAGCCTCCTACCCTGCTGGTGAGAATGTCATGTGGCCACTACGGAAAGCAGTATGGAGGTTCCTCAAAAAACTGAAAAGAGAGTTGCCACATGAACCAGCAATCCCACTCCTGGGCACCAACAGATCACCCTGGTATGAGTATTTGGAGAAACCAATTATTGCACATAAAACAGGTCTTCAGTGACGGGCATCCCTTCCAGTTAACAGGCAGTGAGCACAGCTGGGGTCTGGCTTCAGCTCCACGCCCAGATCAGATCTCTGTCTGTGTGTGTTGGGCTACTCTAGAATGCTGTGTGCATGTGGTCCAGCCAGCAGGAAAGGCGGTGGGCCGTCTGAGAGTTCCCATCAAGTTCTCCTTGTCTGGGATCCCCCTTGCTCTCCAGAGGCCACTGCTCCCCTAATTCCATCTTCTCGTTCTCTGGGTGAAGACCCATTTTTCCCAGAAGCACTGTCCACGCGCCCCAAACTGGAAGCCACAGAACGCTCTTCAAACAGACCTTTGTCCAGAACCTGTCTGCAGCGGCTGCTCACCCGCTGATGCCTTCAAGCAGCTCCTTTTTGCATTTTGTGCAGATTTTCTAGTTGTCTTCTGTGAGGGGGTGAATGTACGTGATCTTACAAAGTCCTCACAGGAAGGAGAACCAGCAATTACCCATCCACTTTTAGAACTGCCTGGTCACAAACGTCACATGCTTTGAGTCACACTCGCAAAAAGCATACATTTCATCTATGTCAAAGGTCACGATGGTTTCACTGCAAGGTACTGGAAAAAATAGACCACTGTCTTAACAGAGGCACAGCTGCAGTGCAGTGGGGAAGCTGTAGAGCCCCGATGTTTGCCAGCAGAGAACTGGGCCTGCATAGAGGAGAGAAGGGAGGGAGGGAGAGAGGGCACCTCCTGCAAGCGTTTCAGACCTCCGTTTCCAGACTCCCACTTTCCACACAGCAACCTGCCTTTTCCACCAGCCGTCTGCTCTCCTTTTTCCAGGTCTTTAGGGAAAATGAAGCAAATCTTTTCTCCCCACAAACCTTCATCATGTGAAGAGGCTCTCCCAGGAGTTCCTTGACTTGCCCAGCCCTCCTTCTCCATGGCTACTCCCTGGCCCTGCCCCTGCCCTCAAAGAGCCCCTGTGGTCAGCCCCTAATGGACTCTCCAGTGACAGTTCCCCAGTAAATCAGAGGAGTGTCTGCTGGACACCCAACCACTTCCACTGTGCCCACCTGCCCCACCCACCTCCACCCCGCGCACCTTCGGGGGTCTTCCTATTTCCTCCAGCCCCAAACACCTCGTGGAGTCACACCAAGGTCTCTGCATTCCTGTAACTCACAGGCTGCCCCAGGCCTCACCCACCCCTTTGCCTCTGCCTACAGCCACTCCATCCATCTGGCCCTCCTTCAGCTCAAGGCCCATCTCCACGTCCGCTCCCCAGAAAGGCTCTCCAGCCCCAGGATGAGTTGGGGGCCCTCCTCCCGCTCCTGGTCTTCCCTGTCTTAGCTCTGGCCACCACAACCAAATGCTGCACCTGGTGGCTGGCAAACAGTGCACATGGACTGCTCACAGTCTGCAGGCGGGGAGCCCCGACCAGCACGGTGGTGAGCCTGCCTGCTTCATGCCAGCTGCTTCCCGCTGTGCACCCACCAGGTGGAGGCAAGGAGGGAGCACTGAGGGGCCTCATCAGGGGCCCAGATCCTCCTTGACAGCCCCACCCCCAACAGTGCCAGCTGAGCCACCCCAAACAGTGCCACACTGAGCCCCACCCCAACAGTGCCATCCTGAGCCCCACCCCAAACAGTGCCAGCTGAGCCACCCCAAACAGTGCCACGCTGAGCCCCACCCC
>NW_011477895.1:318-1744 GCF_000754665.1 Bison bison bison | reverse complement strand
CACAGGGCCTCCCCCCAACCCCCACCCACCACGTGGAGGGCCTTCCCCCGCTGTCCCCTCCAAATGGAAGAAGTGCGGCCAGGCCCCAGCTGGCTCTGGATGAGCCGAGGGAAGCAAGTCGGCGATTTCCCAACCCTGAGCCCCGCCGTGGGGGCCACAGGAGCAGCGTGGTCAAAGTCAGGGTGCCTGTGCCTGTGGGCGGGGCTCAAGCCTCCCCAGCTGTGTGGGTCCCCCTGCTCCAGCTGGGAAAACTGAGGCCCAGGCGGAATGGGCCAGCCCAGGCCTGCAGGCATCTCACGCGGGCCAGGACTGCAGCCCCTCGGTCAGGGCACTTTGGTTTCTCGAGTGTCACACTTACAGAGCAAAGCACAGATATGCTGAAAGCACAGCTTTATAAACTGAGAACGTGTGCCGTCCACACCCGGACCAAGACATACAAAGTTCCAGCACCTGAGAAGTCTAAGCACCTTTCAGTCACCAATCCCAAGAGTAGCCACCGCCCCGACTCCCACCATCGCGGCCTGCTTGCCTGTCACTGTCATGCTGCGGGCACCCTCTTCCACCACGGGACTGACAGTTGGGAGGTGCACTCCCCGCGTGTGCATGCTCACTCTGCTCTCAAGGGGCACCCGACTCCTGAAGTCACTGGTCCTGGGCTGGGTGTGCACTCGCCTAAGGAGATGGCTGAGCACTTGCCCAGAACAGCTCTAGCTTTTCCACCCACAGGACGAGAGGGCTCCAGGTGCCCCACACCCTGTCCAGCTACAGGAGACGCAGGTGGCCCCCTGTGAAATTCCTGTCTGGAGGCTCCCGGGTCTGCGTTCCAGTGAAAGCCCAGAGACCACGCATATCCACCGTCAGACACATGCTGACCCCACTGCTGGGCTCAGGCATCCTGAGGACCCATGTTCCGCCATCCTTGCTCCCAGATGGGGCTCAGGGAACAGCTTCAAGGTGAGCAGTCGAGGGCTAGGCCCCACTTCTGTCCTGGATGAGCCAGCCCACCCTCAGCTGCAGACACACAGATCCCCTCTCCTGGGGTCGGGGTGACAGACACAGCAACAGGGGCACTGGGTGCATGGGGCAGGTCATGCCGACCGAATCCACAGGGCTGAGCCCGGACCTGCTCACTGCCCGTCCTTTAAAGTGACCAGCGGGAGTAGCTGTCACTCGTGGGCAACAGCACAGCTCTGGCCCCAAGTCCTCCACCAGCCCTGCAGGGGACCCCAGGCCCCCAGGGGCAGCCCGCTACCGGCTGCTGCCATCAGGACGGAGGCTGGTCCTCACAGCAAGCTGACACTCTGCTCCAGGCGTCCCTGCACGTGCTGGGTGCTGGTGTCCCCTAACAGGCCCTCAGCATCGGTGCTGCTGCCACACCCACTGCAGAGACGGAGAGCCCGAGGCCCCGAGAGGCTGAGTGACCAGC
>NW_011477895.1:0-218 GCF_000754665.1 Bison bison bison | reverse complement strand
GCTGCGGCCAGACCCGTGTGTGGGGCTCCTTCTCTTGCACCTGGGTCACCATCAGGTCCCCTCCACACACACACACACACACACAAGGTCCAGAGACACCCCTCGCACACAGACACCCCCCCTACACACAGACACAGGGTCCAGAGTCCACCCACACAGACACACACATACCCCTGGGTCACCATCAGGTCCCCTCCACACACACACACACACCAGAG
>NW_011477894.1:12299-13710 GCF_000754665.1 Bison bison bison | reverse complement strand
AGGCTGAGCGACAGCTAAGTGACAGAGTGAAAGTAAAATTCAAACCCAAGTTGAGCTGAATCTCAAGGTCATGGTCATTCTATTCAAGTAAATTGTCCTTTCATTACTGTGTTAAGAGCTAATGCTAATATATAATGTTCTTTCTCCAGAAGGAAACAAAATATTTGTTTTAGAGCCATAGGAATAGCATGCTATTGAATGTTTTCAATCACAGGAACAATTGTTTTGAAACAGTAACACTACAGTTTCCTGAAAACTCCTCTTGCTTTCATAGGACTACCCTCCACTTGGCCTGTGCCAATGGCCATTCAGTGGTAAATGTTTTCAATCACAGGAACAATTGTTTTGAAACAGTAACACTACAGTTTCCTGAAAACTCCTCTTGCTTTCATAGGACTACCCTCCACTTGGCCTGTGCCAATGGCCATTCAGTGGTAAATGTTTTCAATCACAGGAACAATTGTTTTGAAACAGTAACACTACAGTTTCCTGAAAACTCCTCTTGCTTTCATAGGACTACCCTCCACTTGGCCTGTGCCAATGGCCATTCAGTGGTAAATGTTTTCAATCACAGGAACAATTGTTTTGAAACAGTAACACTACAGTTTCCTGAAAACTCCTCTTGCTTTCATAGGACTGCCCTCCACTTGGCCTGTGCCAATGGCCATTCAGCGATCACTCTGCTCCTGGAGAGAAAATGCCTGCTTAACCTCTGTGACAATGAAAACAGGACAGCGCTGATGAGGGTATGGGGCAGCAAACTGTGTCCACACGAGGTGGATGTGATTTAACTACTAAGACTAAAAGTGAATTCATATCATTTAGATATAGCAAACGGGTGAAGCTTGTGGACTGTTTACCTTGAATTCCTAGAATTTACACTCTGTTTCTTGGCGCAACACTGACAGGCCATAGAATGCCAAGAAGAGGAGTGTGCAACTCTTCTGCTGGAGCATGGTGCTGACCCAAATGTCATGGACATCTGTGGGAACACCGCTCTCCACTAGGCTGTGTTTTGCCAGAATGTATCACTCGCAGCAAAGCTGCTTTCCTGTGACACCAATATAGAAGCCAGGAACAAGGTATATCTCAACTAACTTTATTTACAAAATATTTGCAAACCATTTTTTTAAACTAGAAGTGTTTTATTTCTAACTATGTAAATAGGTAAACTGAATAGTGTCCATCAAGCCCTGTTACCATGGAAACAACTCCAAAGCCACTGCTGCTACTGCTACTGCTAAGTCACTTCAGTCGTGTCCGACTCTGTGCGACCCCATAGATGGCAGCCCACCAGGCTCCCCCGTCCCTGGGATTCTCCAGGCAAGAGTACTGGAGTAGGGTGCCATTTCCTTCTCCAATGCCACTGCAGGGGGTGGGTAAAAATGTTTTCGCCCATAGAGAGGGCAAA
>NW_011477894.1:11632-12199 GCF_000754665.1 Bison bison bison | reverse complement strand
AGGAGACCCAGTGCCCAGCAGGGGGAGCTGGGTGAGTGCAAGTGGGCCTGGGAGGCAGCAGGCCTGGAGCCCTGAGCCCTCCAGGACCCCAGTTCTGAGATCCAGCCAAGAGGGTCAGGTCATGTTTGACTCCCAGCAAGGGTGTTCACTTGTGCTGGTGACCGCTTGTTCTGCGATGTACATCTCGGGGTCTCCCGCGCTCAGCCCTGGGGAGCTGGTCGGTGGGGTTGCAGCTGTGCATGTGGAGCTGGTGATGGCGAAGCCGCCCTTCCTGCTGTTTACACACGTGACGTCCTGCAGCTGCAGCCCCGCCAGGAACTCCCTCCACTCTCACAGGTGGGCTCAGTTTTCCTTCTTTAGAAGCTCCAGCCTTCCCTGAGTGAAAGTATTTTGAAGGAACCAAATTGTCTAAGATTTTGCTTTAAATCATGATATTTCTCAAGCATTAGAGAGTAAAGCATTCCTTTATGCATTTATGGCTGGTATTCATGATAACACTGCACTTGTTAAAGGTAAAACATTTTCCAAATATTTTTCCCCCACTTAAGGTTTTTTTTTTTTTTTTTT
>NW_011477894.1:4058-11282 GCF_000754665.1 Bison bison bison | reverse complement strand
CACAGTTTCTCTCTCATCGCCCAAGTCTTAAGAGGGTAAAAGGAAAGGAAAAGGAGCAAGCAAGTGAAAAGTGCAAGTCAAGCTGGAATTTTGGAAGTTGGGAAATGCCAAGAAGAGGATTTATTTATTTTAATATTTATTTATTTGGCTGAGCTGGGCTTCATTTCAGCATGTAGGATCTAGTTTCCTGACTAGGGGTCGAACCCAGGCCCTCTTTCCTGGGAGCACTGAGACCCAGCCACGGGACCACCACGGAAGTCCCGAGATTTTGGCTTGGGCTTTTTATTCCCTTCAGTTTATATATTTCTGATATGCTTTTCAGTTTTCAGGGATAATAGTTGTTATTTTGAAAAAGTATGTGAGTGAATTGTAGACTTGCCTAGGTGCGAGTTTTAAGAAGACTCTGATCAAAACAGACTGACAGTGAACAGGTGGTGATTAAGTGGGAATTAAGAGACAAGAGCAAATAACTACCTGATATTATCCTTTTCTGGCAGAACCATCCACTTAGATAAGAGTCTAGACTCTGCTCTCCCATCTAGAATGTCTTGATGGGAAGGAAGTAAGGGGTTTATAAATAATGAGATCAGGTTGCCTTTTGGGTTTACTAGTCCCTGTTCTACCACTGTTTACGCAGGAAAATTTTAAAAATTGCAGTTTTGATAACTCTTGCCTCTTACACTTTTCTTTTTTATTCAAACCTTCATGTAAAGAGAAGGAATTGGCCATGTGAGTAAGAGATGAGAGTGGAGTGGTTGCTGCACTAATTCTCAGCTATATTCTGCTGGTGAACCACAATTATTTGGGAAAACTTATTTTAAAAAATGTATAAGCCTAGGCTGTTCGCTGTAGATTTTGACTGAGTAAATCGAGGAATGCTTGGACGTATGTATTTAGAACTATTCCCTTGAGATTCTGATCCAATCCTTGATGAATAACTATGGAGTGAATACATGTAATTTCTAAATTCACCCTTCCCAAAAGAAAGTAGTGTCCTGAAGCGTTGGAGTTTGATCAGTGCTAGCTACTTCCATTAGCTCCCTCCTTTCCAACAATATTAGCCTGACTTTTTCTCTGCCCCTGTGTTTGAGACATTAAAAGGAGTATCTTTGGCAATATCTATGGGCTTGAACAATAACTCCTTTTCCTTCCAACCACTCATCATTCAGTGACACTCCAAGAGTTTTTAGCGATTTGCTCATGGCGAAGTCACTTCGTCTGTAGAGTCTGACCCTTTAAGGATTTTGCACCTTCACTTATCATCCAGGTCATTAGGTCAACAGATGTTTGTTACCAACAGGGTTTTCCTGACTGCAGTAATAGTAACCCATGAGCCTTTTTTGGTGTCAGCGGCAGGACAGACTCTTGCAGTGTGTCTGTTAGAATTGCTGATCCCTGGCATAAGCAGATGAGAGCTTTAAAACCTGTGAAGTTAGTAACAGTATAGAGGGCAATTGTTTTAAGCATTTATTTTAAGCAGGCTTGGAAACTCATGATCTATTTTATTAACAATCTAGAAGAATTCTAGAGATAGATTGTAGTTTCAACAGGCAGTGGAAACATTCTTGACTGTGAATTATGAGTCTTTTTAAAAGAATTTATGTTTAATTGAATTATGAGTCTTAATAGCCATATTTATTACATATTGGGACCCACTTTTTTTGTGAAACATATGATACTAAAGAAAGGAAAGGTTTCACATACAAATATTTGCTTTATACCCACCTGTTTGGAAACAGCAAGCATAAAACCCAAAGTGGGCCATAAACTAAACATGGCCCTTGGATGTGTTTAGTTTACCTCCATACATTGAGTCAACATTTCAAATTTAGGAGGCTCATGCAGAAGTTTAGGCTTCTCCAAGGACCAAAATGGACCCCCTTGAGCCCATTCTACTGTTTGGTCTGCGTGCAGAGGCCACCCCTTCTGTGTGAGACATGTGTTTGGGGGGTTACCATTCTCACCTCGCTTTTTCACTTACTCAGGTCATCAGCTTTCCAACCATAAGCATTTGAGTTTCCAATTTTTGATTGATAGTTTATTTTGATAAATATTTGAAGGTTTTTAAAGACAGTCTAATTAATTTATAATTGATTTCATATTTTAAAAAATCTCTTGAGAATGGGATTGAATTTTTCAAATTAGAATTTTTAAGTTGGTTGTGATGGATTCACATTGAATAACTCTCACAAACACACAAGATTATAAGAGACAGTGCAGGGAGAGCTGGTGGAAGAACAACTCCCCCAGAAACTGTTGAGCATATATTTATTGGTAATTTTATGTTGCAATCTTTAACTAAGAGCAGTAAAGCAAGACAGACACCAGAACTCTAGGATTTTAGAAGCTTCCTTCTGGTGGTCTGGAGGTAATCACATGAGAGTCATCAAGAAGGGTCTTTGAAGATAAGGTGGGGAGGGCGCTCATTCTGCTTGCAGTTAGCATCTAGTTGATGCTGGGAGGGATTGGGGGCAGGAGGAGAATGGGATGACAGAGGATGAGATGGCTGGATGGCATCACTGACTCGATGGATGTGAATCTGAGTGAACTCAGGGAGTTGGTGATGGACAGGGAGGTGTGGCGTGCTGTGATTCATGGGGTCGCAAAGAGTCGGACACGACTGAGCGACTGAACTGAACTGAACTGAAATGCTGACCTCTCAGCCAGAATGTGAAAGTCATCAAGAAGGGTCTTTGAAGATAAGGTGGGGAGGGTGCTCATTCTGCATGCAGTTAGCATCTAGCTAATGCTGACCTCTCAGCCAGAATGTCTAACTTAAGGGAGGGTGGTGGAAAGAGCAAGCAAGGGAGAGAAAATGAGTAAGATTAAATTCCAGGAGACATTCCTGAGAAAGCAGTAAAACAGGGTTCCCAGAGTTGACTTTTTGAAAAAGAAAAAAAAAAGGTTTCTCTTTTGCATGTTCATGTAGAGATGTAGAGAATAATATTCCCACTGGAATGTCTGTAAACCTTTTGAGTTTACTCATGGTCATCCTTAGATAGGTTATGCATGCTACAGATAGTATTCTATATTTCTGCCTCAGCATTGTCCCTAAAATATGCAGTTGATATAGTAGCTACATGATACCCGCACCCCCTGCATTGGGAGCTTGACACTTAGCCACTGGACCATCAGGGAAGGCCCAGAGGAGGAGCATATTAAAGAGAGAGAAGATGAACAGGGCAATGAGGAGGGGGCTGTCTTTCATTTACTTTCTGACTTATATTTTTAAGTTAAGAGAATCTATTGCACGATTTTAATTTCAGTTTAGAAATAGGTTAACTGTGTACATTAGAAATGGTTCTCCCTGTTTTACAGGATGACCTGACACCACTCTTACTTGCGATATGTGAAAGGAGAGGGCAAATGTTGGAGTTTTAAATAAAGAAAAAAGCAAATATACATGCAGTTGATAAGGTGAAAATGTGCCGTTGTTCTTTTTCTTTTTAAAACCCTTAGTGCTGTTCTAGGATGCTAATATCAAGATTAAATGAATAAGAGGATTCATTTATGATCAACACATCATCTTAGGTAGAAAATCAATTCTGACTGGGAATCATGAACAATATATAGCAGGAATGTATAGCAGGATTCATATTCCTTAATAATATTGGCTGATGTCATATGCAACCTCTTTTTGTTTGGTTGGTTGATCTTGTAATAGGTGAGGGATTTCAAATTAGTTTTATTAGCTTTGTGAAATATGGATTCTGCTTTTGAGTTTACCTCATGACAGTATCGAGTTGCTTAATTCTTTTAAAAGAATTCTTTAACCTCTACTTTGTATGTATATATTTTTATAAGATGCATAGTAAACCTAAAAAACTTGACTTTGTCTTTTGGATAACTCCTTGTTTTAAATTACTTTGTTTGAAGTATGCTGATGTTATTAGGTTGCAAAAGAGTCAGATACAACATAGCAACTAAATAACAATGGCCACAAAAAGGTGATTATTACTTACTGTCACCAGATCCTGTGGGCTCATCAGTTTTTATCCTTCCTCATTTTAGTACATTTTGCTATTTTCATTTTTAATACAGGTAGAAGCAAGAAAGATAGCTTTGGTCGGATAAACAGCTGCTTTAACAAAGACCAGTCAGAGGTGAATGATACAGACGAAAATGATGGGCTTTAGATTCAGGCTAGGTTCAATTCCTAGGTTTCCTACCAATTAGGGTTATCATCAGCAAATACGTTTCCTGATACAAAAGGCAAATAGTAATGTATCTTTCAAAGGTGCTTGTGTGTAAGAAAGATTGGATATATAGTATTTCATTTTTAGCGCCTAGCACATGCTTGTCTGCATCATTAACTGCCACCATGACTATTTTTATTCCCATTATTATCAGTATTTTTGATTTAAACCTGCAAGTAGCCTTTCCTTAACCCAACCTCTAGCTGACTTTGAAGTCTAATATATGAGACTAAGGAGGAAATGGGGAATTTATCCCTTAAATAGTCATCTGCCTCAGGTAAGTGACCTCAGCATCATTTCTTGTCCATCAAGGACTTTGTTATTATTTTTAAAAAACATTTATTTATTTGGCTATGTGGGGTCCTAGTTGTGGGAACTCTTAGTTGTAGCATATGGGATCAAGTTCCCTGACCAGGGATGGAACCTAGGCCGCCTGCACTGGGAGCCTGGAGTCTTATCCACTGGCCCACCAGGGAAGTCCCCATCAGGGACTTTTGAAATACTAAGTGCTGCTACCTGGCATCCCAGTGGGACAGGAGGCTTCTTTTCCATCCCTTCATTTTAACCTTGGAGGTAATTTATAAAGATGAACAATTGAGCCTGTAAATGGTCAGTTCTTCATGGAACAGCAAGGCATTCACTTGGTAAAGCATATCAAATTAACTGTTGAAGTAAGTCAACTCAACTTCCTGAGACTGAAGTCATCTCTCTGTTGTTTTAGAACAGCCCTCATGCTTGCTGTCAAGTATGAATCAGCAAATGTCATCAGACTTCTTCTTCAACAAGGTGCTGACATCTTTTCTCAAGATGTTTTTGGATGGCCTGTGGAAGAATATGCTGTTATTAGTGGTTTTAATATGTAAGTGTTCACATTAAAATGCCAGTTCTCACTAAACTGCAGCCAAAAATAATTTTAACTGTTACTTGCTACGTCACCAGTGAGAGTTCTAATTTGGTGCAGGCTGTTTGGAGAATGGTGGTGAGATGTTCACCCTCAAGAGCTAAAAGCCAAACAAAGGCCGATTAGTTACTCTTGGCTGTGGGCTTGGGGTGCTTTATCTCAGGACATGTAGACCTTGATCCTTAGAAAGCTTGACATTAGCCATTTCATTACAAGTGTGAACAGTGTCACAGTTGTGATATTTCTAACTAGTTCTTTGGGTCTTGAAATATTTAGTTCAGCAGCAAATCCTGTTTTCCCTTGAGGGCTTGCCTCTCTATATGCTCCCATTTGAATTTTCCAAGAACCCGGAGGATTCCTACAGGTCATTTGGAGGGGAGAAAATAGTTCCTTCTCATCATTCTGTTCCTTGCATTGATTCTACTGCTGCAGCACTGCTGCTACAGCTGGTCTTGACAGGATCTGCTTGGCAGCTGGATCTGGAGTCTGGATAGGGCTCTATAAAGACCTTTAATAAAATCATTTTAAAAGGAAAAAACAACAACAACAACAACAACTCATCCTGCAGTGGGCTCACGATTTACCTTTGCTCCCAGGCCTCCCCTCTGGGTCCAGGTTCCCAGGGTGATGTACATGTCGACTTCAGAGTGAGAGCTTCTTTGTTCTCATATGTATGCTTGTCGCTCAGTCACTGTTGTAAACAAAACTCCAGCACCCAGTTCAGGCAGCTGGGCCGCCTAGCTTCCCCCCTCACTCAGAGACCTTATGTGGAGCCCATGTGGAAGCCTAGATCTTCACGATGAGGTGCCCTTGAGGCTCTTATTTATCTTTTCTGCTAGCAGATGTCAGTGGGGACCATTTTAGGCTGTCAGAGAGGGTCAAGTGCTCTTGCAGGAATTGAGCAGACTTCCCTTTCTCCTTTGTATCTAGACTTGAACCTCAAGGCGGCTTTCTGTCCTGTGGGGGCACCTTTTCTTAGGTCACAGGTTCCCTATCATCCTTCCCAGAGTACTGGATGCCAGCTTGCCTGAGATTCCCTAATTATGCTTGGCCCCTCGTGGGATCTTTCCTGTAATAATGAAAATCTTCCAACGGATTTCTGTCTGCCTCCACCTTAAATGTTTCAGAATCTGCCCCATAGGAACCCATTCAGCAGAAATCCCTAAATCTCAAGTAAGATAGTTGGAATTCAGAGAGGTAAGCCCTGTCTAGAACTTGCCAGTACCCACTGTAAGAGTAGGGATATGTCTTCCAAGTGAATTGGAGAGGAACATGGAGATTAAAGAGATATTAAACATGGAGATTAAGCAGATCTTTCATTGTTAGAAAGATCTGCTGGTTCAGAGTTTGAGTAGGTAGAGAAGGAAGAATAGTGGTCCAGGCCAGGTCTTGATTGTGATTAGTTTTCTGCTCTTGATGTAATTAGCTGCAATAATGGGGGATCATTATGTTCTCTAATGTAGTGAATTCATGTTATAAATAAATTCAGGTACACGTTATCTAAAAGCTGAGATTCCCTAATTTACAAACCACAAAGAACAGCTAATCACCAGAATTAATAACAGTTTCATGCAACACTTTAATGTTAAACGTATAAAAAAGCACACATTGGGATTTACTTTGAATTCCAAAGTAGTTACAGCAATAAAGTTGAAGATGAAATTATTCTACTCTTTGTTTCTGCAAGCATTTTGTGCGTATATTATCTCATTACATCCTATTAATCCTCTTGTGAAATAAGGTAGTAATATCCCAGTTGTGTAGAGGAAGACTTTGAACTGAAGACAAACAACTCCTCCAGGAACAAAGAGCAGTTGGTTATAGAGGTAGGATTTGCAAGCTCAAGAAATTTTTCATATGCCAAGCTGCTGCTGCTGCTGCTAAGTCGCTTCAGTCGTGTCCGACTCTATGCAACCCCATAGAGGGCAGCCCACTAGGCTCCCCCGTCCCTGGGATTCTCCAGGCAAGAACACTGGAGTGGGTTGCCATTTCCTTCTCCAATGCATGAAAGTGAAAAGTGAAAGTAAAGTCGCTCAGTCGTGTCTGACTCTTAGTGACCCCATGGACTGCAGCCTACCAGGCTCCTCTGTCTATGGGCTTTCAGGCAAGAGTACTGGATTGGGGTGC
>NW_011477894.1:0-3467 GCF_000754665.1 Bison bison bison | reverse complement strand
TATGTAAGTTGGTCTAACTTTCTTTCCAAGGAGTAAGCGTCTTTTAATTTCTTGGCTGCAATCACCATCTGCATTGATTTTGGAGCCCCAAAAAACAAAGTCAGTCACTGTTTCCCCATCTATTTGCCATGAAGTGATGGGACTGGATGCCATGATCTTAGTTTTCTGAATGTTGAGCTTTAAGCCAACTTTTTCACTCTTCTTTCACTTTCATCAAGAGGCTTTTTAGTTCTTCTTCACTTTCTGCCATAAGGGTGGTGTCATCTGCATATCTGAGGTTATTGATATTTCTCCCATCAATCTTGATTCCAGCTTGTGCTTCATCCAGCCCAGTGTTTCTCATAATGTACTCTGCATATAAGTTAAATAAGCAGGGTGAAAATATACCTTTACTTTTTCCTGTACTACATGCTACATAAAAGTTTATATAACTTAGAAATTTGATATGTATGTGACAATTGAAGTTTTGATATTATTTCTGACATTGTCTGAAATAATCTAAGAATTTGGTAGTTGTTTTTCATATCAATGTTAAAATATTATGTATCGCATTTTTAATACATAGCTTTTGCCAACTGATTTCTGAATATAAAGAAAAAAGATCTAAATCTTCTGCTGAAAATAGCAACCCAGGTACATCATATGATACCGAATTACTCTCAGTCATTCTACCATAGATAAAGTAGGAATGAAGAAGTTTCAAATAATGAAAGAAGTATGAAAAAATTAGTGTAAATTGCATGTGTATTTTATTTTTTAAATTAATTTCTTTATACTTTAGTATTCAGAATTCTTTAAGAAGTGAATTGTAGGTGATTTAACATCAAAGACGATATTGTCTAAAAAGAAATCCATCTCTTTAATATGGCTGCTAAAGTCCTATATTAGATCTTTGTGTAAATCAGAAAACAAATTTTAAGTGAATATGATGTATATTTCATCTATAGTCATAGTACAGCAGATTGGACATCTTATGAAAGTGAACTTTCATTTTTAGAAATGGTTTGCATTTAGTGAAAGAATAGTTAGTAGTTACTGTGTAGTGATTAGTCTCACTAAAATAGTTACCATCATTAAAACTGGGAACTTGAATAATCCCTTCCTGGTAGGATAAGAAATGATAAACAATAACTGCAAAGCTGAGGCAGTATGCAGCATAGTAGTGAGAGATTATTTCTGAAACATACCTACCAAATGTACAGAAGGCAGAAGAGCAATGCCTGGTTGAGAACCAGTTATTTTGCCTATTGTACCAAGCAGGTCTAGATTACCAACTTCATTTCTTACAGGTCCAGAGAGAGTGAGATAGGTTGACTTCATTAGGATCAGATATTTTCTTTTGTGTGTTGGACAATTGTCATGAGAGTACAGTTTTGTAAGAACAAGATTTTCTCTTGCCCTCAGTTAAAAGATTATCACAATAGATATTCAAATAGAACAACTTTGGACTCTGCAGGTTCTAATAAAAGCACAAAAATACTTTGCATTAAGAAAAACAGCATTAGGTCCACTGGATGTGGCATCTAGCACATTGTACAGGGTATCCAAGGATACCTTTAACTGAGTAGACCTCTATCTAATCAAAGGGGGCTTCCCAGGTGGCTCAGTAGTAAAGAATCTACCCCCAACGTAGGAGATACGGCTTGATCCCTGTGTCAGGAAGATGCCCTGGAGAAGAAAATGGCCACCCACTCCAGTAGTCTTGCCTGGGAAATCCCATGGACAGAAGGGCCTGGTGAGCTGTAGTCCATGGGATCACAAGAGTCAGACACGATTTGGTGACTGAACCACAAAAACATCTATCAAAGAACTGTAGGTTGTTTATTACACTGGTCAGATGAGATATAGAAATCACAGTGTCTTGGTCTTCAATACGCTCAGAATAGAGTTTTTCTCTGGTTAATTTCTGTATTTTTCTAAAGAAAAATTTCAAAGAAAACATGCTTATTTATTTGTTCATTTGTTCACTAAACAGATAACTTTCAAGTGTCTTTTATGTACTAAGCATTGTTCTGATGTCACAGGGTGAAAACATTTAAAAATCACTGCCCCTGCTCTCCTTGCTCAAGCTTGCAGTGCTCCTTTCCCCGTGGAGTCACTGCATGTGAGTCATCCCTCCAGCATCAGATCATGACGACCCTTGGGAAATGTTGTCCAACAGCACCAGAGTCCGTGGCTCCCTCCATCCTTCCCTCCCTCCCCTTGTTCATCAGCTTAGGATGTGACGATGTATGCCTTCCAAGCTGAAAAAGTATGATTTCTATAAACATTTGCCATATAATGGGAAGGACTGATACAGTGATATCCCTCACTAGTACACAGCACTCTTTGGACCATCCTGCTCTGTGTGGTCCAGATACTCTTGAGCAATGGAAGGAGATAGTCTCAAGAGATTCTTTTTAAACATGTTAGTATATATATATTGGAGAAGGCGATGACACCCCACTCCATTACTCTTGCCTGGAAAATCCCATGTATGGAGGAGCCTGGTAGGATGCAGTCCATGGGGTCGCGAACAGTTGGACACGACTGAGCGACTTCACTTTCACTTTTCATTTTCATGCATTGGAGAAGGAAATGGCAACCCACTCTAGTGTTCTTGCCTGGAGAATCCCAGGGACAGGGGAGCCTGGTGGGCTGCCGTCTATGGGGTCACACAGGGTCGGACACGAACTGAAGTGACTTAGCAGCAGCAGTATATGTGTGTGTATATATATATATATACACACACGCACACACACACACACAGAAGCTGAACTTTTTTAAAAAGTTCCATATATATGTATATGGAACTTTTTTAAAAAGTTCAGCTTCTGTGTACCCTACTTCATGCTCACCACTACAAGTCTAGTCCCTATTCTCATCACTGAGTTGAGCCCCTTTACCCGTTTGCCCTCCCCTACCTGCCTTTCAAGTGATTGTCCTTTCTAAACCAGGAATCACTACATCTTTCATACTTCTCTTGCCTTTGGAAAGAGGGCCAGGAACAGAAGACTTTTGTTTCCGATGTTTTACCTTGCTCTGAGGTTCAGTGCCTTTGACCAAGCTTCCCTGTGATAGGGCGTTTTCATTGTGAACTGAAGAGCCAGAGAAGTGGTCAGTCCCAGCAAGACACCTATAGTCTCTGTTCAGTGCTCCAGGCAATAGAAATCCAGAAATACTGTGCTGTTTAAGCGTGCTATTGTCAGCTTATAGTACTGATTGTATTAATGGCTCCTGGAGTTTGGTTAGGATTATGGTCATTGTAAACAGCAATTCTTTTCATTGTTGTTTTGTTTTGCATTTGATGACTATAAAGGGGAGGAGTGGTTCTTAGGCATTAGTGGCCTATGAGTATAGTACAATCACTGTTCCCCTCCTCTAGTGTGGCCTCCAGGTGTGGTTTGAAAGGAATACTTTAAAACAAAGCCTCAGTCTTGAAGGTTTAATATTCTGTATTTTTCTTCCATTGATTTGAAATGTATCTT
>NW_011477893.1:9590-10025 GCF_000754665.1 Bison bison bison | reverse complement strand
AGTTCTAATGAGGTGGATGAGACTGGAGCCTATTATACAGAGTGAAGTAAGCCAGAAAGAAAAACACCAGTACAGTGTACTAACACATATATATGGAATTTAGAAAGATGGTCACAATAACCCTGTATATGAGACAGCAAAAGAGACACTAATGTATAGAACAGTCTTTTGGACTCTTTGGGAGAGGGAGAGGGTGGGATGACTTGGGAGAATGGCATTGAAATATGTATAACATCATATATGAAACTAGTTGCCAGTCCAGGTTTGATGCACTATACTGGATGCTTGGGGCTGGTGCACTGTGACAACCTGGAGGGATGGTATGGGGAGGGAGGATGGAGGAGGTTTCGGGATGGGGAACACATGTATACCTGTGGCAGATTCATTTTGATATATGGCAAAACCAGTACAATATTGTAAAATTAAATAAAATTA
>NW_011477893.1:4288-5770 GCF_000754665.1 Bison bison bison | reverse complement strand
AGGCGAAGAGTTGACTCATTGGAAAAAACCCTGATGCTGGGAGGGATTGAGGGCAGAAGAAGGGGACGACAGAGGATGAGATGGCTGGATGTCATCACTAAGTCCATGGACATGAGTTTGAGTGAAATCTGGGAATTGATGATCAACAGGGAGGCCTGGCGTGCTGTGATCATGGGATTGCAAAGAGTCGGACACGACTGAGCAACTGAACTGAACTGAACTGAACCCTGAGACATTACTGATACCCTCTGGGACCTAACTAAGATCAGTACCCTGACTTTTGAGTCTATCTGTTGTCAGTCATATCAGCTTGAGTTCTTCTTGGTGGCACTGACTGAAGATAAAGCCTTTGTCATTATCTGAGGACCTGTGCTACCCAGGGTCTCACCAAGGGTCATCCCTGGTGCCCTGAAAACCATTTAATGCTCCTTAACTCAATTCATAGAAAAAAACTGAAAACCAACATTCAGGTAATTGTTGCCTTAAAACAATCTGTCCTGAAAGGTGATATGGTGTATTGATGAGGAGTTGGAGTTGGATTGCCAGGTTATGAATCCAAGTTCTAAAATTTCATCACTGAGTAAATTGGATTCTTCCTGCCTCAGTTACCTTATATGTTAAGTGATGAAAATAAGGATATCTAAATCACACTGTTGTGAGTTAAGCACATGTAACTATTCCTAAGCACATAGTGGGAGCTATAATAGGCTTAAATATGTCAGGATCATATGGCCATCTGTCAGATGACCTGACTAAAGTCAACTTATCATCAGAGTTATGACTAGAAAATTTCTTACCTTAGTTTTCATTTTAGTGTTGCTGAAGAGAGATTCCTAACTCTTCATATTTATGTTAGATCACAAGACTATTAATTGTTGTGGTACAGGAATTGGCATTGCATACTGGTAATTAATCTGTAAGCAAGCTTCATGTTAGCAGAATAGGATATAAGCTGACTTCTATTATAAAGATGGATGAGGCAGTGAACTGAATTGAAGGTTTTACTATATCATGTAAGTATTATAAAGAGTCATGCTACATTGGAAGATTCACATGGATAACATATTCACATCTCATCCAAACTATTTTTCATAGGGTTAAAACAACATTCTTTAAAAACAAAAAACAAAAAACAAAAAACAAAAAACACTGTCCTAAAAAATCACAGTTTAGGAAGCTGAGCTTTGAGGTAAAAGGGAGGGAGTAGAAAGATGAATTGATTTGAGGGACTGGCTATAATTCTAATTATTTTTCTTTTCATTTCACAGAACTATGCTGTTTGAATAAAGTAGTGATAGAGGTTAGAACAGTGTGCGTCAAACACAGTCAACATCAGTCAACATTAGTCAACAGTGTGCGTCAAACACAGTCAACATCACCCGAGGAAGTCTAAAGATTCAGATTCCTAGGACCCACGACAAAGCTAATGAATAATTGTGGTAAGGGCAGAAATTTGTCATTTTTAACCTCCTTCAGCCACCT
>NW_011477893.1:0-469 GCF_000754665.1 Bison bison bison | reverse complement strand
ATTCAATATCACAGTAATCCAAGTCTATGCCCCAACCAGTAATGCTGAAGAAGCTGAAGTTAAACGGTTATATGAAGACCTACAAGGCCTTTTAGAACTAATACCCAAAAAATATGTCCTTTTCAATATAGGGGACTGGAATGCAAAAGTAGGAAGTCAAGAAACACCTGGAGTAACAGGCAAATTGAGCCTTGGAATATGGAATGAAGCAGGGCAAAGACTAATAGAGTTTTGCCAGGAAAATGCACTGGTCATAACAAACACCCTCTTCCAACAACACAAGAGAAGACTATATACATGGACATCACCAGATGGTCAACACCAAAATCAGATTGATTATATTTTTTGCAGCCAAAGATGGAGAAGCTCTATACAGTCAGCAAAAACAAGACCAGGAGCTGACTGTTTCTCAGACCATGTACTCCTTATTGCCAAATTCAGACTTAAATTGAAGAAAGTAGGGAAAACC
>NW_011477892.1:10017-10630 GCF_000754665.1 Bison bison bison | reverse complement strand
GCATGCCCTGCACCCTGCAGCCAGGCATCCCCAATGGAAAATGTGCTGCACAGCTTTCCCATGCCATGACAGCTGCCTATAGTTACTTTCACGAAGCTGTCTGCTCCCTGAGAACAGAAACTTCCCTGCAGCTGCTGTGCCCAGCACAGGCCAGGCCCAACGTTACAGAGGCAGGCTCTGGCTGAGTTCATGATGACGTGCTAAGCTGGTGGTCCAAATATCAAGACTAATTTGTCGCTGTGTCATTGTGGAATGATTAAAGACGAGGCAGTTTAAAAACTTTTAGACCTCTGAGCGTAGCAAATGTACCTGATTTTCTTCTGGGTATAAAGAGAAAAAACAAAAAACAAACAAAAAAACAGTGTGCTGGGGGAGGGATGCAGCAGGGAGGAGGCAGACACATATCAGAGTCATGATGCCCAGCCGGTCTCCCTCCCGCACCAGGCTGTGCGGCCTCCTTCTGGGCTTGGGCAGGGGTGGGCAGGAGCTGGTATGCGAGGAGGTGGCAAGCAGGTTGAGGGAGCTCACTGATTTAAAACGACGGAGGCTGCCTAAGCTCCCCCTGCCCTCCCTGCTCTCAGTCTCCTCGGCCCGCTGCTCCGTGTTCTCCTTC
>NW_011477892.1:4664-6116 GCF_000754665.1 Bison bison bison | reverse complement strand
CAGAGACAGAAACTGAAAATTACAAAAATACATCCATGCCTCCATCAGCCAGGCTGGAGGAAAATAAGAAAAAAGAACCCTTCAGCTCGGCAGCCGCTGGGTCCCTATCAGCAGTCATCTCTGGTACAGTTCACCGAAGAGTGTGCCGTCCTCGCAGGCTCCCAGTCCTCCGTTTCCCAGGCTGGTCTGAACACCCACAGACAGGAGTGAGTAGGGGCAGCCAGGAGACAGAAGGGCCAGCCCCCCTCCGTGGCTCTCCTCTCGGGGCACATGCCCTTGGGCTGTTCTGGGGGATGGCCCCTCACACCACAAGGGCAGTACTGTCAACAGAGACACGCAGAAGAGTGCCTGCAGGGCCCCGTACCACCCTCCGGCTCTCACACCTCACACCCTTCTCTCTGCAAATGTCCCCCCTGCCACACTGTCACCCAGGTCCTGCCTTCTTTCCCAGACATGACCTCAAAGGAACTGAGGGGCAGCCTCGAGGTGCTGGCTTGCTGGCTCCCTGTCCCCTGTGGCCAGTGCCCTTGCCTCCTGTCTTTGTCACGACCCTGCCCCAGGGCTGGGCTACCCGCTTTGCTGGCTCCAGGACCACCTGCCATCATTCCTGCTCCGCTCCAGTGAACCAGCTGCCTATGGGTTCACCCCCATCAGCCCGGTCAGCATGTCCTCTCCCTTCTCTCACCTTCCAATCGCACAAGGGGAACCAGCAGATTCCTCCTCTAGGGTTCCCTGCAGCACCCACTGCGGGTCTCTGAAAGCTCCCTGGGAGTGGCCTCTATGGTCCCCCTCCCCGCCTGGTCTCCAGCTCTCTGCCAGCAGGCGGTGGGTGTGCCCCACTCTGCAGGGCAGCTCCCTGGGGGTTCAAGGAACCTATGTTACCAAGCCCCCTCCCCTGCTTGCCCTCCCCCACACCCCCCCCCAGCATGTCTCTCTCTGGGCTCCAGGCCCTGCCCTCCCTGGGGTTATTCCTCAGTCCCTTGAGCCCCTTCTCAACCTTGGAATGTGGGGTGCCCCACAGCTCTACCCTTGCACCCCATCTCTCTCCACCGGCACCCGCCTGGTGACTTTACTGTGCTCGTGCCTTTAAATGCCATCTGTATGCCCACGACCCCAAGTCCACCCTGAGCTGAAAGAGTCCTCTCCCGGATGCAGGCCGGAACACTCAGCTGCTCTCCTGACATGTCCCTGGGACACCCCATGGGCTCGTCCACCTCAACAGGGCTGAGGCCCGGCTCTTAGCTCCCCGCCCTGGCAGCCCTCCTCACCTCAGGAAACAGGCTCTGGCCTCGAGCTGCTCAGGCCTGAGCCCAGGCTCCTCCCTGATGCAGCCCGCTCTCTCCCTTGTCCCCGCTGGTTGACACGACCCTTTTTCTGTCTCCGAGTGGCTACTTCTCTTCCTGCCTCCGGGTCTCTGGTTCAAGGTCACCCTCCTGGTGTCACCTCGCTGGC
>NW_011477892.1:0-1343 GCF_000754665.1 Bison bison bison | reverse complement strand
CCTCCAGTTGGGCCTCCATCTGGCGCAGCCTGTCCTCCATGCTGCCATGTCTGTCTCCCGCCTGTCGGCCAAGAACAGCATCAGCTCCTCTCTCAACGACCCTGTCCTGACAGCACGCGGGCTGTGACCACAGGGGCAGCAAGCGGGCCATGCTCTGTGCGAACCACGGGCCCCGGGTTCGTGGGGGGCATGCCCGCACACCTGCTCACGCAGCCTGTGCAGCTTCGTGTGTGACACATGGCTCACGGAGGGTGCTGGTGACCAGCTCGTGAGAGGAGACGTGCTCCCCCCTGCCCCGGGACCCACACCCATGGCCACTGCGCCCCCTCCTCGGACTGCCTGTGGCGAGCCAGCACCGGCAACAGGCAGTGGCAAGTGCGGGACGCGCGAGGCACACATTCTACCTTCCTAAGCTGGGAGGGAAGTTCAAACCCTTTAGCCTCCTTAGTGGCAGAGCTTCCGGAAGGCAAAAGGTCGGACTACAAGGCCGACGGGGGACGGACAGCAGAGATGCCAGGGGAGAGGAGAAACCAAGCCTGGAGAGGAAGATCACAGGCAGAAGGGCGCCCCCTGGCGGCTGTTAGTGACCCTGCTCTGGGAGGGTCTGCGAGCGGCCAGCCAACGGACGGCCCCTCAGCTGCTCTCTGAGCTCCGCGCAACGCTCCCAACAGCAGGGCCAGCACAACCCCGGCCCGACTCTCCATCCCCAGCCAGTGCCCACCGGCAGCGCGGGGCAACACTTTCCCACGAGAAGGACATGGTGGCTGGCTGGCTGGCTGGCTGGCAGTGGGGACGATTCCCCCAGCAGTGCCACATCCCTGGGATGTTTCTCATAAACCATGACCGCCGCAGACACCACCGCCAGAAACATCATGATTCCACATGGTCACACAGCTTGGGCCTGAGGATCTGAGGGTGAGCAAACGCCACTCGACTTGTCTGACCGCCGGTATCACTGTCACACATCCCTTCAAGGAGCGGAACCTCAGAAAACTAGAGAAGATGGCCAGGCAAGCTGCCTCAGCAGAGCCCACACAGCATGCTCCCATCTCTCCGAGAGAACGGGCTCCACAGACGTCACCAGACTCGCCTGAGTGAATCAGAAGGAAATTTCAGCATCATCAGGAACACATTTGACAGGGAGTTGCGGGGGGGCGGGGATGAACCAGGAGACTCGGGTTGACATATATACAGCACTGATACTACACATAAAGTCAACGAGTGAGGACCTAGTGTACAGCACAGGGAAGTCTGCTCAGTGCTCTGTGGTGAAGCAAATGGGCAGGAAATCTAAAAGAGAGACAGATACGTAAATAGATAGATAGATAGATGACTGATTCACC
>NW_011477891.1:9737-10472 GCF_000754665.1 Bison bison bison | reverse complement strand
GAAGAACACAAGCTGAAAGTTTAAAGAGATATGTAATTCACACAATATTTCCCTCAAATATGTTATATTAATGCTAATTTGTTGCAGGAGTTGGGGCAAAGGGACTCCAATTCTCCTCTAGATGACTTCATTTTTTAAAAAGAAATTGCAGTGTATTTTATTTTTTAAATTATGTATTTATTTTTGGCTGTGTTAGATCTTGGTTCTTGTGAGGGCTTTTCTCCAGTTACAATGAATAGGGGGCCACTCTCTAGTTGTGGCGCACGGGCTTCTCATTGCAATGGTTTCTCCTGTTGCAGATCACGGGCTCTAGGGCACACAGGCTTCAGTAGTTAAGGCACGTGGGCTCAGTAGTTGTGGCTCTCTAGCTGTAGAGCACAGGCTCAATATTTGTGCTGCACAGGCTTAGGTGCTCTGCAGCATGTGGGATCTTCCCGGTTAAGGATTGAACCCCTGTCTCCTGCATTAGGAGGGGATTCTTTGCCCCTGATCCTCCAGGGAAGCCCTAGATGACTTTAATTCCACTATTGACATATTAGCACATCTAAGAACACTAGCAGCAAGGAAAACTAATATTTGCATAACGTTGTTCAGTTTATAGAACATTTTTATGCTTATCAAAATTACTCCAATATCAAAGCAATGAAATATCCATTCCATAATGTAGTGGGAAGGGCACCTTAAGATATGTCATATAGGAAATCATGCTGCTGCTGCTGCTGCTGCTAAGTTGCT
>NW_011477891.1:4722-7004 GCF_000754665.1 Bison bison bison | reverse complement strand
TAAATGTTAACTGGCTCTACTCCCCTAATATTAAACATAAAAACCACATGGGAAATATAGAAATTCAAATAGAAGTAACATAAACCTGTCATAAATCGTAAACAAAAAACTATTTGTGGGACAGCATGGATGACAAATGGTCTACTGTGTAAATTTTAGAATGAGGCAGACAAAAGTTGGAAGGCAGGTTAATTTTCCCCTCCTTCTCCTGCTTCAGCTTCGTCTCCTTGGGTATCCGATGTCCATAATGTCAAGTTATCTCTCAGTAACTGCATTATTAGCGTGCTGTCTTTGTATGACTCTTCACTTAATGTATCAAGTTCAGCAATGGCTTCATCAAATGCTGTCTTTGCAAGAGAGCAGGCTTTCTCAGGGGAGTTCAGAATCTCATAATAGAACACAGAGAAGTTAAGGGCCAGACCCAGTCTGATAGGATGTGTTGGTTGCATTTCCTTTTTGCTGATTTCAAAAGCTTCTTGGTATGCTTGCTGTGACTGATCCACAATCCCTGGATAATAAAAGGCACCAAAATGTATCAATGAAAAGTACTTTGTTTTCATCCCTCAAACCAAATCTTTACTCATCCAGTAATAAATTCTGAAATACTAAGCTGCTGCAACTTAAAACTGGCTCCTAAATTTTAAAAAATAAGCTTCTCCTAGAAACCTACTCTAGTCACTGATCAACGTCAAGACAAAATAACTCTGTAACCATCTCAGTATAATTTTTAATTAGTCTGTACTGCTCTACAGTTATGCTGTAATTACTATGTCTTAAAATTGTGAGGAAACATTCCTATACATAAAATTGACTTGTGAGCAATCATACATTTTACGAAAGCAATTACTAGGCAGTAGGTATACAGCTGACCCTTGAACAACACGGGGCTCAGGGATGGATACCAACTGTTCACGCAGCTGAAAATCTGAGTATAATTTTATAGCTGGCCCATCACGTCCAACCTTGTACAATGTAGTACTATAATATTTACAGAAAAAAAATCCCTGTGTAAATGGATCTGTGCAGCTCAATCTGTGTTCTTCAAGAGTCAACTGTACAGTCTCAGGAAAAAGGAAAAAAAGAAGGGAAGGGACAGGGACTGGGGGAAGAGAGAGAAACAGAGAGGAAAGGGGAGAAAGAGCAAGGAAGAGTGAGCAGAGTCCATTTGCTGCTCTTCAAACAACAGAAGAGACCACCTCTGGCCTCTGTTACTTTGTAACATCCAGCAGACAGGCTGAGGCAGCGTACCTTTCTTGTCATCACCAGCTGCAACCTCAGCCAAGTAGCGGTAGTAGTCTCCTTTCATTTTCAAATAGAAGACTTTGCTCTCTGCTTGTGAAGCGTTGGGGATCAAGAACTTTTCCAAAAGAGACAGTACATCATTGCAGATATCTCTTAGCTCGGTCTCTATTTTCTCTCTGTATTCTCGAGCCATCTGCTGTTTTTTCTCAGCACCTTCTGTCTTTTGCTCAATACTGGAGACGACCCTCCAAGATGACCTACAGGCTCCTACAACATTTTTATAAGCAACTGAGAGAAGATTCCTCTCCTCATTGGATAATTCAGCTCCTTGCTCAGTTACAGACTTCATGCAGGCTGCCATGTCATCATATCGCTCAGCCTGCTCGGCCAGTTTGGCCTTCTGTACCAGCTCGTTTTTATCCATGACTGGATGTTCTGTGTCCGGAGTAGGTGGCGGCGGACGGACGGGGCTCAGCAGTCTCTGGGCGGCAGCGGCGAGGCTGAGACTCTGGAGTCTTTTAATTCAAGATGGACAATTATATCCTCGATCTCACTTCACCATATCTTCCAAGTACCATGAAAATATCAGAATAACTATAAAAGTGAAAATAAACCTGCAGTTGCAATGACGAATAGGGAGTAAAGTTGTAGAAGTGAAAACTATTAGAAGACTGAACAAATTTAAATTAATTTGGGGAAGTAAAAAACATGTGGGCTGGTGTTCATGATGAAGGTAAAAATAGAGTCAAGGCTCCTGCAATCTAAGCTAGAAAAAGGACAGGGCAACTAGGAAAGCAATATTATATTTTTCTCTGAAACTCTGGAAAAGCAATGCTCAGAACTAACAGAGATATGGACATTGAAAGGACCATAGGTCAGAACATAAATGTGGTGTACATGTATTGATTTGTTTGCAATCTACTCTGTGAATTTTCATGTTGGCCAATGGAAGAAAAGTAAATATACAATTATCATACGTGGAGTCTGTGACATATGGAGATTTACTGCGTCCTCAGAAAACATACATATCCCCAGGGGAT
>NW_011477891.1:0-1606 GCF_000754665.1 Bison bison bison | reverse complement strand
GATCCAAATCAGCAGGTATAAATTGGTAGAGCAGTTGGGAGAATATTTAAGTGTAATTACTCTTTTACCTTTCATATTGATTGCTTTAAAAGTTGATGAAATAAAATTATTCTTAGTTTATTACTTATATATATGAAGATAACCATATGAACTAAAAATATGAACATAAAAAATAGGAATTAAGAGATAGAGATGGATTTAGAGTCAGAAGAAGTATTAAGTAGTTATTTTCTTATCTGCCATAGTGTGTAGCCTCTAATGTATTTTCTACAGTTTATAATTAAAGAAATCATGATTTAAGTTAATTGCATGAAGCCATAGTCATTAAAGTAGCATTTGGCACTAAAACAATAAACTTTAGAAGGCATAATTGAAATAAAACAAAGAAAAGTAGATTAATATAGGGAAGGACAAAACACAGAGGAAATTTTCTAAAAAAGCTTAACACAAAGAAACAAAAGCAAAAAGTGGCATATCAATAAGTAGACATGAGACAATCTTACCATGAAAGATATTTAGCTGAATATACATATATATATATATATTTTTTTTTTTTTTTCAGAGACACACTCAGAATAAGATGGAGTAGCAGAGACTAGAAATCTATTTAGTGCATCTATCATCTGTCTAAGCCTGGCATGCTGCTGTCCACGGGGTCGCAAAGAGTCGGACATGACTTTGTGACTGAACAACAACGTATGGGAAAAGAATCTTCAAAGGAGTGGATATGTGTATATGCATAACTGATTAACTTTTCTGTATTGGCAGAAACTAACTATACCCCAATAAAAATTAACTAAAAGATAAAAGAACTATGAGATCCACTTTAGATTTTTAAAAAGCCTACAAACAATAAATGCTAGAGAGGGTATGGAAAAAAGGAAACCCTCCTATACTGTTAGTGGAAATGTAAATTGGTAGAGCTACTATGGAGAACAGTATGGAAGTTCCTTAAAAAACTAAAAAATAGAGCTACCATATGATCCAGCAATTCCACCCCTGAGCATGCATTCACAGAAACCCATAATTTGAAAAGATAGATGCACTCCAGTGTTTATTGCAGCACTACTTAAAGTAGCCAGGACAAGGAAGCGACCTAAATGTCCATTGACAGAGAAATGGATAAAACAAGTGTGGTACATATATGCAACAGAATATTACTCAGCCACAAAAAGAATAAAAGAATGCCATTTATAGCAACATGGATGGGTGTAGAGATTTCCATATTGAATGAGACCAGAGAACAATAAATACAGTATGATATTGCTTATATGTGGAATCTAAAAAAATGATACAAATGAATTTATTTGTAAAAAGTAAACAGAGTCACAGATGTAGAAAACAAACTGATGGTTGCCAGGGAAGAAAGGTGGGGGATGTATAGATTGGGAGACGGGGATTGACAGATACTTATTACTACATATAAAATAGATGACTAATAAAGACCTACAATCAACCTGCCTGACTTCAGACTATACTACAAAGCTATAGTCATCAAGACTATACTGGCACAATACTGTATGGGTACAAAGACAGAAATATAGATCAATGGAACAAAATAGAAAGCCCAGAGATAAATCCACGTGCCTATGGACACCTTATTTTT
>NW_011477890.1:39527-40219 GCF_000754665.1 Bison bison bison | reverse complement strand
CCCTCGTCCCTGGGATTCTCCAGGCAAGAACACTGGAGTGGGTTTCCATTTTCTTCTCCAATGCATGCAAGTGAAAAGTGAAAGTGAAGTCGCTCAGTTGTGTCCGACTCTTAGCGACCCCATGGACTGCAGCCTACCAGGCTCCTCTGTCCATGGGATTTTCCAGGCAAGAGTACTGTAGTGGGGTGCCATTGCCTTCTCCCACAGAAAAGCATAGACAATGGAATATATTATTATTGTGGATATCTTTGGAAAATACAAGGTATCACACCAAGTTATTAAAGGGTCATCTCTATGGACATTAAAATAATCAACAATATTGATAAGTTTTTGTGCTCAAAGTCAAAATTCTTTAAAAACTGCAATAAGTATAGATAATTGATAGTATATATATATATTTTTTTTAAAGAAAAAAAAAGACATTTATTCAGCATCATGATCAGACTATTACATTTAGCAATCAACAGCATGGGTGCAAAAAAAAAAAATCTACATTAAAACCCTTTGTTGGAATGTTTTACACTTTCCACAGAACAGAAATTAAAATAACCTGTTATACAATTAGTCACAAGTACAGTCCTCGAGTTTTTTGCCCATACACATGAGTATTGTCTAAAACATGTCTTCTTTGTAGCAGCTAGGCCCTGCCACCACTGTGCTTGGCTGAGTTCACAAATCTGTTGTAACCTGTA
>NW_011477890.1:23665-38860 GCF_000754665.1 Bison bison bison | reverse complement strand
TTGCCACTGCCTCGGTCAGTCATGATTTCAATTACTTCAATTTTCCCGTACTGTTCAAAATAATCTCTCAGGTGATGTTCTTCAGTGTCTTCTTTAATGCCACCAACAAAAATCTTTTTCACAGTTAAGTGGGCACCAGGTCTTTGAGAATCTTCTCTTGAGACGGCCCTCTTTGGTTCCACAACTCTTCCGTCCACCTTGTGTGGCCTTGCATTCATGGCCGCATCTACCTCCTCCACCGTGGCGTATGTGAGAAACCCGAAGCCTCTGGAGCGCTTGGTGTTTGGATCCCTCATTACCACACAGTCTGTGAGCATTCCCCATTGCTCAAAATGGCTCCTCAGACCCTCATCCGTAGTTTCAAAGCTCAATCCTCTGATGAAGAGCTTCCGCAGCTGTTCGGGGTCTTTGGGAGACTCTGATGTAGACATGATGGCAGTGGAGGCGGGGAAGACTTCAACGATGCTTTCTCGGTGGCCTCCACAGGCAGAAAGGATAGTATATTTTTAAGACGTGAAATTTCAAGTTGTGAATAATATGAGGAAATAATAAATAATATGAGGAAAAAAGTAAAGAAGTAGCTATACTGAACATAAAGAACTATGCTACTTCCAGGCCCAGGAAGTTACTACAAGAATCAAGTCTACAGATTTTCAAAGGACCAAGACTTTTGATCTGAAAGGGTCCAAGATTTCTTAGGTATCAGAATTGTACAAAGAAATGTTAAAGAACCCCAAAACCCAGTGAATTACAGTCCAGCCTGGGCCTCTACACTTTTGCCAAGTTCCCTAGGTGATTGTGGCACCAACCAATGTTTGAGAATCATGTTTAGATTAATAATTTTCCTGAATGATTCTTAAAAGAAGGTAATCACTTGTTAGCTTTTATAACTCTCAACTGGAAAGTGTCCTACAAAGATATTCCAAATTGGTAGACCTTTGCTTGTCTCTTGTAACCTATTTATAACACTAATAGTCTATCCAAATTATACATGATCCTCCTCTTATGCCATAAGACTCTGAAATCTACTTCATAATGGTATAGAAACATTTTGTTGATCTACCTTTTAAGATACACATTTTCTTCAAATTTTATCTCCCTTCTTGACATCTACTTCCTTATCTTGTCTCATTGCTTCTTACAATGATGTGAAGTTGGAGTTCCACTTCCAACTCACAGTGGAATTCTAGGATTTCATAAAAATTTAAGTTGTAATTGTATTCTAGTTTTGAAAAAAATGAAATGTGTTCCAAAATTGACATGGTTACCTTTTTTCTTTCCCAAACTCTCAGTCTCATGTCATTGGGTCCCTTTAAGGAAGAAAAGTAGGATTATCTTCTCCTGAATCTGCTTGGTTTTCACTCCATAGATGACTGGATTGAGTGCAGGAGGAATGGCGACATAGAGGTTGGCAATCAATATGTGGAAGGAGTGAGGAATATTGTGACCACAATGGTGAGTGAGGACGGAGAATATGGCTGGTATGTAGAATATAAGCTGACACAAACATGGGAGCCACATGTGTTGAGGGCTTTCTGGCGGGCATCATGGGATGGGAGGTTAAAGACAGCATGAAGAATGAGAGTGTAGGAGATGCCAGTGAGGATCAGGTCTGATATAACAGTCATTACAGGCACAGCAAAACCATACCAGATGTTGATGGAGATGTCTGCACAGGCGAGCCGGGCAATGCCTATGTGCTCACAGTATGTGTGTGGAATGATGAGTGTTTGGCAGAAAGGCAGTCGCTTTACTAGGAACATGCATGGGAAGATGATACAGAAGCTCCTGCTGACAATACCCATTACAATCTTAGTAATAACCTGACGGGTGAGAATAGTGTTATATCTTAGGGGGAAGCAAATAGCAATATAGTGATCAAATGCCATGGCCAGCAGGGTGGCAGAATCCATGGCAAAGCTATAGTGGAGAAAAAACATCTGAGTAAGACATCCAGGAAAGGTGATTTCCTAAGGACCCAGCCAGAACATGCTGAATGTTTTGGGTACACATGTGTTAGACAGGATGAGAACTGTAGCCGCCAGCATGGAGAGGAAAAAGAACATGGGCTCATGAAGGCTGCACTCCATGGAAATAAGATAGAGAAGGACACTATTGCCTGCGAGAGCCACAAGGTAAATGATAAAGAAGGGAATCCTGATCCAGATGTGGAAGTGCTCCAGTCCTGGGATTCCCAGCAGGATGAATGAACCTGGATTCATGAAGCTGGTCAAGTTGAACATGGTCATCATGATCTTGGATAGGTTGTGTCTCACAGACTGAAAATGAAAAGGTCATGACTGATTGTTAACATTTTCTTCAGACATGCATCTCTGAGCCTTCTCCTGTATCATCTGCTCACTTTCAGTTCTAGAAAGTGATAAACTATCCTTATCTTCTCTTTACTCATAAATATTTGCAAAGTTTTTAGTCACAATTTTAAGTCATAATAGAAGTGGTAGCTAAATAATTTTTCCCAGAGATACAAGTCATGTAACTCTAAAGCAAGTCCTGCCTGGCTACCAGCAACTCAGGAAATTTTATAAGAAAATATGTGCAAAAATAATATTAGGCAAAGAAACATCATTGGTGAGGGATTTGGAAAAAAGTTCAGTGTAAAGCCCAAGGGTCACAAGGGGCTGAAAAGATAGGCTTAATATATGAAACCAAAGCAGACCATGCAGTCTCTTCTTTATTCTTCTCTACACCTTACAAACATAAAGAGAAGAGAAAGAAAATTCTTCTACAAAATCTAAGATTGAGGTCGTTTAATCTGCCACTTCAGATATGCCCAGGTTGGAAAAGTTTTGAAGATCAGACATTCTCCAGTAACTTACTATGTCAGATTTGTCTTGCTGAAAGAATAGAACCCGCTTTTTAATCCTGGAAAACTACCCCAACAGAGGGAACCCAGTCTCCTGGCAGCACTATGCAATGATCTTCTTGACCCTATCTAATCTGTAAAATTACTCAGTCTTATGAAACTTCATCAAACAGTTGAGCCTTTCTTCCAAGCTGTCTTATTTTGTGACATGACACAGAAATTTTTTACTCCAACTTCAGTATTCATTTGTTTTTCTACTTGTTCTTTTTTAATACATTATTTTATTTATGTACTAATATTTATTGATGGCTGTGCTGGGTCTTCATTTCTGCATGGGCTTTTTGTGTGGTGAGTGATGTGCATCAGCTTCTCATTGCGATGGCTTCTCTTCCCGCGGAGCATGGGCTCTAAGGTGCACTGGCTCCAGTAGTTCTGGCACACGGGCTTAGCTGCTCTGCAGCATGTTAAATCTTCCCAAATCTCCTGCACTGGCAAGTGGATTCTTTACCATTGAGCCACCAGGGAATGAGCCACCCTTTTCTACCTGTTCTTGAATGTTGGTATTTCTCAGTGCTCTGTCCATGTCTGTTGCTTCCTAGGTTGACAAACTCCACATGGGTAATATCTCCAAACACCATAACTTTAACTGTGACTCCTATGTTGAAGACTGTTGAGTTTATAATTTTGAAAATATTCTTCTCCTCAGTCTTGGAACTAGTTAGCTTATACTTTTTGCAACTAGTTATCCTATGCCTGCCATCTTCACTTAAAAAACCTCACAAGTGCACCCAACTCAGTATGTTCCAAACTACCACATTTCTCTTCTCGTTGCCCCAGATCTGTTTCTCCTATAATGTTTTTCAACTCAGCAACTAATCGTGTAATACCATCAATGTCTATATCTAAAAGCCTTGAAATTATCTTAGTCATAGCTCCCTCATATCAGTCACCCTATTCATCTTTCAATTACCACATTGCAGGCATTGATTCCCTAAGTATCTCTATATTACATCCACTTTTTACTACCCATGTATTGACTGCTCTGTCTTATACCATCATTTCCCACCAAGACTTCTGCATAGGCTAACTCAAACATACTTAATATTCCTTGAAAAATTAAAGGCAGATGTGATGCAGGGTCTCTCCTAACCAGTGAGTAAAAGGAAGTGGAAAGATTGTAATTCCAGATAAAAATGCTTAGGCTGGCAGTCAGGAGCAGTGTCAATATCATCTGTGCTCAAATCTAGGTAGGATCCATTTCATTAAAGATAGATTCAGTTAAAAAAAAAAATTCAGTTACAGGAGAGACCAATGCACAGAAAAGTAAAATTACACAGGCGGCAGTAAATCACATAACAAAAAATAGCATAATTAAAGATCAATTCAAATGAAAAATACAAAATTCTGTTAATATATATATTTATGTAGCACAGAGACCTCTACTTAATATTCTGTAATGGCCTATATGGGAAAAGAATCTTCAAAAAAAGTAGTAGAGATATGTATAACAATAATGTATTATGAGAGATGAAAATTAGACGCTGATATGAGAAGCCATCTGTCTTCTATAAAGCCAAATATCAAAGAGATTTACAAAATACAAACCTTGTCATAAAAAAAAGTTTATTTAAGGTATTTTTAGAAATGACTACAGTAAAGTCCTTTGACTCAGTGGGAAAATTGACAATAATTATAAACAAAGTCATGTAAAAATAAATTTTAATCTTTAACACATATGTAGAATATTCTGTCTCATAAATAGTTAAACTCGATATAAAACAAGGATGTGGTATACTCTAGGGTTAGAAAAGTCATAAATACTGATTATATCATTGATGTCCAACTCTGTTAAGGGTCTGAGGAAAGAAGAACTATTATAACTATTTTACAAGGGTTTACTGTGTAACATTCTTAGAAACTCACTTGGCAATATGTTTCAAAACATAAAATGTGCATATTCATTGCCCCAGAGTAGTTCCGACTAAGGAATATTTCCAAAGATTCAGTTAAACAAATTTAAAAAAATGGCATGAAGATATTCATAGTAGTAACATTTAATCTAAAATTTGAGTGAAATTATAATATAAAAATATGAAAATTGAAAGGGTGACACAAGTTTAACTTTTAATATGGAAATGACTTTAACATTTACAATCTCTTTGTACAATGGAAGAATATAGAGTTGAAGAAAAGAATAAGGTAAAGCTATGTTTATGGGAATTAAAAGATGCCAAAATATATTTATGTGGAAAAAGATTGCAATATAATGTTATTATGTTAATGTTGATTTGGTGTTCATGGTATTTGCATTCAAAAGGCTGGAGGAATATACATCAACTATTTTAAGCAATATTTCTCAAATTAAAGGTAAGGTGAGGAAAGAAATTTGAACTTTTAACTTTATATGTATGTAATTTGTTTTATAAAATGAGCTTTTATAAAAATAAAATATTAAGAAATAATTACTTCCAGTTATTTTATTATAACAAAATCCACTTAAGATTTGTATTTAAAGGGTAATATAATTTCAGAATATATTTAAAATTAATATAATGCATGTTAGGAACATATTAAATGATAATAAATGAGTCCTATATTATTTATGAGTTAAGGATAAAATGGCATGATTAACTTCAATATACTTATTAAGTATATAAATATAAAAATGAATTAAATAAACATAAATAAATTACATAGCATAATGATGGCTCAAGAATAAACATGCCCAAAGAGCAAAATATATAGATGCTAAATGAGTCATAACTTGAATACTATATGCAATTGGAGGAGTCAAAAATCAGTGAGAAAATACAGAATTATTCCACAGATAGTTTGACAATTATTTATTGTCTATTGTAGAAAAAATGTAGCTAGATTCACAACTCACACTAACTATAACAAAATTCCTCCTGAATCAAAAAAGTACATGTAAATCAAGTCACAATTAAACCTCTAAATTTTATTTAAAAGGTATGTATCTAAAATCCATATAAGAATGCTTTTAATAAATACATTTAGGTAAATAAGTAAGCAACAAACATTAAATAAAGAAGGAAGACAAAATGTAGATATAGCACAATCTCACTAAATGGCAAAACTTCAAAAAGTATTAGATGCTTCTTTAATATTCAAAATTTTAGTCTTAAACTCACTTTCAAGTGAATGAGAAATACTATAATATGAATAGTATAAATATTATCTTTTGCTCCATAACTTGATATTATGTCAAAAATTGGAAACTAATTATTTTAAAAAGAGAAACATACAGTAAATGTAATCAATTGAATTAAGTCTCTAAAAGCATGAGAAAGACGTAAGCATGAATAGAATCAAGATAAAAATACTCTCTAATGATAAAAATATATATTTTCTAACAATAGTGATACTTTAAAAATTAATTCTAATGTTTTGACAAGTAAAGTAAAATCGATGATACACAGGAAAATACAAATTAACAAATGTGATTCATGGATAATAATAAAACCTGAATAAACAATTTACATGAAATAAAAAGAAAGGTTGGCAGAGCTCTATCTCCCTCCAAATAATGCCCAGACTAAATTTAATCAACAGTATCATTTGATATTACTTTTAAAGACTAGATATTTTATGTAGGATACAATTGATTTCTGAGCATATAGGAAGCCAGAAAATCTAGGTTTTTTTGAAGACCATTATAACTATTTTATAAACTTTGAAACAGTAAAATTCTTTTAAGTCCTAATGTGTGCCCAGATGGAAAGAGAACATATTGTGTAAAAAGCACTAGAGTGTGATAATTGCGGCAGTGAGGTGGACAATGGAGACCTGAACGAATGTCACAGAGGAGATTAATACATTTCTTTCAGAAACAGAAGACAGGATTGGTAAAATGTGTCAATTGATAGAGGAGTGAAGGAAAGAGTAGTAAAGAAACATCACCGTTCTTTCATCTCTTTAATCTTGAAGCAAAGTTTTTCTTGTGTTCTCTTGTCTTCTGCTTTGTCTCCTGGCATTACAGAGTGATTGGAAAGATTATTCAAAATATTCCCATTTGTTTTCTATCTAATAAGGTAAGCAAATGGATATCAACTTGAAGACACACATTAATTGGTTGTGTGACTAGTATCCACATCTATACATCTCTTACTGGCATACCTCATAACTGAAGAATCTGTATACAGCTCTTGATTTTCTACCTAATCAGGCCCCATGGCTTTACTGACACAACTGTCATCATGTAGTTCCTCGATGCCACTTTAAAGACCCTCAGTGATTTCTTTTCAGTCTGAAACAAGTAATATATTAACTAATACCAGATTCCAAGTGGCAAAGGCCATAAAGTGTCTCCCATGTCAAAAGGAAGATAACTTTGGTCTACCAAATATGTCATCCTCAATATGACTTTCAGTTTCTGAGAATATTTTTGTCTGAATTATTTTGCACCTAAGTCTGATCTTGGACATTTCTCAGCTTAATAGACTCTCCTTCTCTAGGTAACTTCTACTCATCTACGGTACACAGCAAGCTTTCCTGAACAATACTCAAATTAGATCATATTCCCAGGTGTATTCCTGGCACTTCATATTACCCAAACAGAACATTTATCACATTTTATTTAGCTTTCTCCTTTAATAAATGCTAAACTTTAAGAGGACAGATATCATGTCTGCTAATTTAATTGTTTTACCTCTATATCAGTGTCTGCTGTAGAGCATTCAATAAATATTTGTTGAATAAATGAGTGACCGAGGGGTCCTGTTGGTCTTCACTTGCCTTGATTTCATCATGAACACAGTTTACTCAAGTACCTACCCTACCAATCACCTTCTTCTCCCTCAATCTGGTACCCTCACAACCTACCAAAACACAACAAGTTCCTACACTTCAACTCTGAAAATGGAAGATCTAGAAAAGCATGAAAAGTTGCTTCTCATATTAAATACTTCTAAACCAGGTAAAGACTCCCACCAACAGACCTAGGAAAACCAGACACTACAAACCACTGAGCTGGTCTGGAAGGTAGGACAGAGCTAGATGAGAAAAATTAGTAGAATGTTGCTCACCTACCTCCAAAGTAGATAACAATGGAAAGATCCCTGCCTTTACATTTTCATACTTTGTTGAAACTGTCCTGTAGCCACTATGATGCATTCTTTTTAATAATCAGTACTGTCTCTGTCTTTGATTACAGTCCTTCTCATGACAGAATCCTAAATAGAATCTTGTCTTCAGCATGCATTCTAGTCCCACCTTATTTCACTGGTTTGCGACTGATTGCTGAGCATCTTCTTCTTCTCCTAAGGTTAGGTATATTGCAATGGCATGTCCTATATCTCCACATGCTGTTTCCTCCAGCACTAAGTTAAATATGGGATAGGTCCTTCCATACCACCTTGATCATGAAATATTATAATCTATGCCTTATGATTATTTTTCTTTTTATGCTGTGTGCCTTTGTGAAGATCTCCCTTCTGTCGCTTTTGAGAAAGGAGATATTCATGGTTGGTCCATGGGTTACAGAAAGACTGTTTTAAGACTCATTTCAGAAAGTAACCATTCACCTCTATTATGTATTTATTTGTGCCCCTCCATGGTGTGTAGGACAGGTGGATATCTTAGTGCTTGCTCCATCATCCTACAAAACAGGACACATTCAAAAGCGCATTCACAAATATAAACCCACGTTTACACAAAATATCCTAAGTCTCTCAGGTGGTGTGCTATGCTGTGCTAGTCTCTCAATCATGTCCAACTCTTTGTGACCCCATGGACTATTGCCTGTCAGGCTCCTCTGTCCATGGGGATTCTCCAAGCAAGAACACTGGAGTGGGTTGCCATGCCCTCCTCCAGGGGATCTTTCCAACCCAGAGATCGAACCCAGGTCTTCTGCATTGCAGGCAGATTCTTTACCATCTGAGCTACCACGGAAGCCCAAAAATACTGGAGTGGGTAGCCTATCCCTTCTCCAAGGGATCTTCCTGACTTAGGAATTGAACTGGGGTCTCCTGCATTGCAAGCAGATTCTTTACCAGCTGAGCTACCAGGGAAGCCCCTGAGGCAGCATATCAAACTTTAATTTCCAAATGGTGGGCCCCAGTTGGTTATAACCATTCCTAAGTCTATCATGACCATTTATTCTCTTTAAATTTCTTTTAAATATCCTTAGCACTTAACAGGAGAAGGCAATGGCAACCCACTCCAGTACTTTTGCCTGGAAAATCCCATGGACGGAGGAGCCTGGTGGGCTGCAGTCCATGGGGTCGCTAAAAGTCAGACACGACTGAGCGACTTCACTTTCACTTTTAACTTTCATGCATTGGAGAAGGAAATGGCAACCCACTCCAGTGTTCTTGCCTGGAGAATCCCAGGGACGAGGGAGCCTGGTAGGCTGCCGTCTATGGGGTCGCACAGAGTTGGACACGACTGAAGCGACTTAGCAGCAGCAGCACTTAACATTTTTACTTTTCAGAAAAATCTAGAAACATTTTGGGGAAAGCAATAGGAGAGGGACTCAGAATTAAGCTTCTAATAGATAATTCTTTTTCATGTCATACTCTTACCATAAATATCATGTCTATTAATAGAATCTTATTCAAAGTTCTAATCTTGGCCTTTCCTTTTTCCTAGAGCCCACTCTTTCCCCACTTCCCTCTCAACACCTACGTTTCTCACCAGCTTTATTCCCTGCTGAGTGAAACTCAATAAAGTTTACCACTGGTTGATACATTGAAAGTCCTGGTTCTGGAACTGTTTTGCAAAGTCAGGGTAAGAACCGAAGACTGTAGAAACACAGCAATCAAAAAATGGATCAGAGGGGAAAAAAAAGCAGTCCCAGGGTTAGTGAGAATAGGCAACACAACAAGGGAGAAAGACATAGGATCATGCTTACAATAGAGAAGGACAAACAAAATCTGGAGGACTGGAGTGCAAAAGTACTTCCCTTGTCCTCTCCAGGGATTAGAGACAAGTTAGAAGAGGACCTCTAAACCAGAGGGAAGTATGGGTCTCAGGTCCCAAGGCCCCAGGCCAATCTAGGGCAAGAGCCAGGATCCAGCCAAATTAACACTTTCCCAGCTTAGGAACTGACACCTCTGCTTTTACGAGTGGTGGCTTGGTAATTCTGGAATCTAGGATGGTACAATACCTGCGTTTCAGTGGGGTCTTGACTTAGCTTGATCAGTAATTTGATAAAGAAACTCTGCCATGCCTCCTAAAACTTCTGGTGCAGAGAATGTTTCATTTTATTTTGAATCCCTTGTTTCATAGCGGATAATCAAAAAATGTCTGTTAAATTGGAATGCATCTACTTCTAGCCTTAGACTATAAAATGCTGGAAACAATTTTCACTGTGGCTGCCATTTTCCCAGGTGGGAAGATATTTCTAAAAAGAAATGTCTTTTTAGACATTTACTTCAGTGTTCAGTCTTGCTTGGCAATTCTGTCCATCTTCCATCAGTTGAGAATCATCACTTTGTGTTCAACTCATTATTTAGATTGCAAGCTAGTAATTCCTTGTTAATGTGGTGCAGATCTCTAACACAAAGTGTAGGTTTGAAGATCATAGATAGCCAGTGTAGGTATAGTTTATTGGTATAGACTTCCAATAGGAAGACCTTCAATACGACTGCCCGTCAGCTCAATGAGGTAGTCTACTTTCACTGTCTAGTGGTCAAAATCTGTAATTTATCCCTTGTTCCATTCATCTCTTCCTTTGTGCTCTAATACAATACGTAAACTGTTCTGGAAATGTTCAGTTTCCACAACTATGGAAAGGTAATAACTTGGAAAAGATTAAAGAACAGCTTTGATGAATAAGTGGAAAAACAGCTAGTACCTTACTGTGGACAAAATGTCTTTTTCTGTGACTCCATAAATCCATCATGCAAAATAGGGATTTCATTCATTAAGCAAAAATCATTTTCTTCAGCAAATACTTATTGCATACCTGTAATGAACTAGGAGCTTTGCAAGTGATAGGAATGTGATAGAAAAAAGGCGGAAACTAACCTGGTCCTCAATGACATAGTTATGTATACTAGCAATCATCTTATTAAACTCATGATAAGTCCTGAAATAAAAAGGACTTTGTGCAATGAGAATGTATACAATAGATACTAATCTAATACACAGAGTTAAAGGAGGAATAGCTGAGGAAGGATTTTCAAATGAAGCCTGAAAAGGAATTTCTAAGCAAAGAATAAAGAGAAAACACAGGTAGAAAAGACAAGAAGAAATCTGATACATCTGAGAAGCTGAAAGTCAGCAAGTATGGAGGTATATTATCTTACTTTATTAATGGTAATATCAATGTGCCCTGTGGGATCATTTTTTCCAACTTCTTCAAAATGTAAGGCTAACTTTGTTTTTCTGGAATATCTTTTGTCAACTGAGTGTATAAGAGAGACAGTTGATTTTAGGACAAATTGCATTTAGGATAAACAAACAATAACTAAAATGATACACTATGGGATCTAAACTGGATAGAGGAGAAAGGAAAAGCAAGAGACAATGGCATGAAGGAAGGGGTTCCTGATGAATTTTGTGTATGCATGAAACCTTTATGGAGAACACATGGTGCGTCAGGTATTTTTATAAGACAGGGTGTAAGAAGAGGCCTAGGTCTAAGTTTCTGCCTTCAAGGAATTCATAATATAAGAGTAGATTGATAAATAATAAGCAAATAAGTATGATGGTTTGTGAGACTGCTCTGAATAAAACAGTCCTTGCATGTGTCTCTTCTAAACTCTCTAAAGTGTGTTGCAGACAAAAAGAAAAAAAAAAAAAAGTCAATACACACATATACAAAGGATCTTATTTTAGAATGTCAGTTTTACTCTTTACTTCTTATTTACTTCGAAGGAATTTAATTTGTTCATATTGATTAAAAGCATGGCTTCTTTTTTTTTTTAATTTTATTTTATTTTTAAACTTTACATAATTGTATTAGTTTTGCCAAATATCAAAATGAATCCACCACAGGTATACATGGCTTCTTTATAAGTTGAGATTTCAGAACAGTCGGTTTTATCCTGGGACACTTTCTTAAGAGAAGGGATGACTCCTACCCAAATCCACCCAACATGCATTCTACCTGCAATGAGTTTGTGTAATGTTTTGCAAAATAACAGAATATTGAGTATGACAATCCAAAAGAAAAAAAACAAAACATTTTTGAAATTACTTGCTCAAAGAGTCCGGGAAGTGTAAATGAAATGAAAATAAACATAAAGTGTGAATAAATGTAAATTAAGTGCAAGGTTCTGATTTTCATGGAAGATTGCTCTTTTTATTAGTCTTCCACTCCCTGGAGTGATCCTAAGGACAATACTTATTCATGATCTAAAGAAGGAAACTATTGAAGAGTTTCAATGCACAAAGTGACACGATCATATTTGACTTGCAAAATGAACACTTTGGCTTTTATAGAGAAAGTGGTTTGGATGGAACAGGGTTGGAACTCATTTAAAAGGATGATTTTGAAAGGCTCTCAAGAGAGATAAGTAATAGATAAGAGTCCAGAGCAGCTGGCCATGATAAAGGTGAGAATGTGATGTATATACCCACTCTAATGGCTTTTAACCTCTTCAAACTCAAATATTCAACTCAAATACTGAGTTCTTTTTGTTGGACGGTGACACAGAAAAAATAAAAGACAAATCACAGGTACCTAGCTTTGGAATTCAGGTTTGAAGTGGTGCTATTTTCAGTACAGAAAGACAGGAAAGGAAGAACAGTTTTTATAGAGAAAGTTACCGAATTTCCAGGTCAGTTTTGGAAAATTAAATTTCAGAAGACTGTGAACCAGTCCAGTGAGTAGCTATCCAAAAAGCAATGGGATAAAAAACACAGAATCAGACAGACTTGGGTTTGGATCTTAAATCTCTATTTGTCTTTGGGTAATCATGTTTCTGTTTCCTCATCTGTGAAATAAATTAATATTCTCTCAAGTTATTTTTAAATTAAATATATTTTCAAAATAATTTTAAGTTAAATATTCAAATATAAATTTTTAAGTTAAATATAATTAGTATAAATTAAATTACAGTTGTAAAATATGAGCCAAGGGCAGTGAAAACTTTATTGGAGCACTCAATTGAAGAAAATAGATATAAAAGATAATACACTTTTTGTAATCTGATATTTGTAAGGAAAATAGCAAAGTAAAAGCAATAAAGGGACTAGGACATTGAAGATGGCGGAGGAATAGGATGGGGAGAACACTTTCTCCCCCACAAATTCATCAAAAGAACATTTAAACGCCGAGTAAATTCCACAAAACAACTTCTGAATGCTGGCAGAGGACATCAGGCACCCAGAAAAGCAACCCATTGTCTTCAAAAGGAGAGAGAAGAAATCCAGCTCCACCCACCAGAACACCGACACAAGCTTCCCTAACCAAGAAACCTTGACAAGCCACCTGTACAAACCCACACACAGTGAGGAAATGCCACAATAAAGAGAACTCCACATACTGCCAGAATACAGAAAGGACACCCCAAACTCAGCAATTTAAAGGAGATGAAGAGACCCAGCAGGTAAAGGAATACCCAGCAGGTAAAGAAACAGGATAAATGCCCACCAAACCAAACAAAAGAGGAAGAGATAGGGAATCTACCTGATAAAGAATTCTGAATAATGATAGTGAAATTGATCCAAAATCTTGAAATCAAAATGGAATCACAGATAAATAGCCTGGAGACAAGGATTGAGAAGATGCAAGAAAGGTTTAACAAGGACCTAGAAGAAATAAAAAAGAGTCAATATATAATGAATAATGCAATAAATGAGATCAAAAACACTCTGGAGGCAAAAAATAGTAGAATAACAGAGGCAGAAGATAGGATTAGTGAATTAGAAGATACAATGGTAGAAATAAATGAATCAGAGAAGAAAAAAGAAAAACGAATTGAAAGAAATGAGGACAATCTCAGAGACCTCCAGGACAATATTAAACGCTACAACATTCGAATCATAGGGGTCCCAGAAGAAGAAGACAAAAGGAAAGACCATGAGAAAATACTTGAGGAGATAATAGTTGAAAACGTCCCTAAAATGGGGAAGGAAATAATCACCCAAGTCCAAGAAACCCAGAGAGTCCCAAACAGGATAAACCCAAGGCGAAACACCCCAAGACACATATTAATCAAATTAACAAAGATCAAACACAAAGAACAAATATTAAAAGCAGCAAGGGAGAAACAACAAACAACACACAAGGGAATTCCCATAAGGATAACAGCTGATCTTTCAATAGAAACTCTCCAAGCCAGGAGGGAATGGCAAGACATACTTAAAGTGATGAAAGAAAATAACCTACAGCCCAGATTATTGTACCCAGCAAGGATCTCATTCAAATATGCAGGAGAAATCAAAAGCTTTACAGACAAGCAAAAGCTGAGAGAATTCAGCACCACCAAACCAGCTCTCCAACAAATACTAAAGGATATTCTCTAGACAGGAAACACAAAAAGGGTGTATAAATTCAAACCCAAAACAATAAAGTAAATGGCAATGAGATCATACTTATCAATAATTACCTTAAACATAAATGGGTTGAATGCCCCAACCAAAAGACAAAGACTGGCTGAATGGATACAAAAACAAGACCCCTACATATGTTGTCTACAAGAGACCCACCTCAAAACAGGGGACACATACAGACTGAAAGTGAAGGGCTGGAAAAAGATTTTCCATGCAAATAGAGACCAAAAGAAAGCAGGAGTAGCAATACTCATATCAGATAAAATAGACTTTAAAACAAAGGCTGTGAAAAGAGACAAAGAAGGTCACTACATAATGATCAAAGGATCAATCCAAGAAGATATAACAATTATAAATATATATGCACCCAACATAGGAGCACCACAATATGTAAGACACATACTAACAAGTATGAAAGCAGAAATTAACAATAACACAATAATAGTGGGAGACTTTAATACCCCACTCACACCTATGGATAGATCAACTAAACAGAAAATTAACAAGGATACACAAATTTTAAACGATACAATAGACCAGTGAGACCTAATTGATATCTATAGGACAATTCATTCCAAAACAATGAATTTCACCTTCTTCTCAAGCACACACGGAACCTTCTCCAGGATAGATCACATCCTGGGCCATAAATCTAGCCTTGGTAAATTCAGAAAAATTGAAATCATTCCAAGCATCTTTTCTGACCACAATGCAGTAAGATTAGATCTCAATTACAGGAGAAAAACTATTAAAAATTCCAACATATGGAGGATGAACAACACGCTGCTGAATAATCAACAAATCACAGAAGAAATCAAAAAAGAAATCAAAATTTGCATAGAAATGAACGAAAATGAAAACACAACAACCCAAAACCTGTGGGACACTGTAAAAGCCGTCCTAAGGGG
>NW_011477890.1:22090-23565 GCF_000754665.1 Bison bison bison | reverse complement strand
TGAACATAGATGCAAAAATCCTTAACAAAATTCTAGCAATCAGAATCCAACAACACATTAAAAAGATCATACACTATGACCAAGTGGGCTTTATCCCAGGGATGCAAGGATTCTTCAATATCTGCAAATCAATCAACATAATACACCACATTAACAAATTGAAAAATAAAAATCATATGATTATCTCAATAGATGCAGAGAAAGCCTTTGACAAAATTCAACATCCATATATGATAAAAACTCTCCAGAAATCAGGAATAGAAGGAACATACCTCAACATAATAAAAGCTGTATATGACATACCCACAGCAAACATTATCCTCAATGGTGAAAAATTGAAAGTATTTCCTCTAAAGTCAGGAACAAGACAAGGGTGCCCACTTTCACCATTACTATTCAACATAGTTTTGGAAGTTTTGGCCACAGCAATCAGAGCAGAAAGAGAAATAAAAGGAATCCAAATTGGAAAAGAAGAAGTAAAACTCTCACTGTTAGCAGATGACATGATCCTCTACATAGAAAACCCTAAAGACGCCACCAGAAAATCACTAGAACTAATCAATGAATATAGTAAAGTTGCAGGATATAAAATCAACACACAGAAATCCCTTGCATTCCTATACACTAATAATGAGAAAATAGAGAAATTAAGGAAACAATTCCATTCACCATTGCAATGGAAAGAATAAAATACTTAGGAATATATCTACCTAAAGAAACTAAAGAACTATATATAGAAAACTATAAAACACTGGTGCAAGAAATCAAAGAGGACACTAATAGATGGAGAAATATACCATGTTCATGGATTGGAAGAATCAATATAGTGAAAATGAGTATACTACCCAAAGCAATTTATAGATTCAATGCAATCCCTATCAAGCTACCAACGGTATTCTTCACAGAGCTAGAAGAAATAATTTCACAATTTGTATGGAAATACAAAAAACCTCGAATAGCTAAAGCTATCTTGAGAAAGAAGAATGGAACTGGAGGAATCAACCTGCCTGACTTCAGGCTCTACTACAAAGCCACAGTCATCAAGACAGTATGGTACTGGCACAAAGACAGAAATATAGATCAATGGAACAAAATAGAAAGCCCAGAGATAAATCCACGCACATACGGACACCTTATCTTTGACAAGGAGGCAAGAATATACAATGGATTAAAGACAATCTCTTTAACAAGTGGTGCTGGGAAAACTTGTCAACTACTTGTAAAAGAATGAAACTAGAACACTTTCTAACACCATACACAAAAATAAACTCAAAATGGATTAAAGATCTCAACATAAGACCAGAAACTATAAAACTCCTAGAGGAGAACATAGGCAAAACACTCTCTGACATACATCACAGCAGGATCCTCTATGACCCACCTCCCAGAATATTGGAAATAAAAGCAAAAATAAACAAATGGGACCTAATTAAACTTAAAAGCTTCTGCACAACAAAGGAAACTATAAGCATGGT
>NW_011477890.1:21373-21990 GCF_000754665.1 Bison bison bison | reverse complement strand
CAACAAAGCCAAAAGCTGGTTATTTGAAAGGATAAATAAAATTGACAAACCATTAGCCAGACTCGTCAAGAAACAAAGGGAGAAAAATCAAATCAATAAATTTAGAAATGAAAATGGAGAGATCACAACAGACAACACAGAAATACAAAGGATGGTAAGAGACTACTATCAGCAATTATATGGCAATAAAATGGACAACGGGGAAGAAATGGACAAATTTCTTAGAAAAGTACAACTTTCCAAAACTGGACCAGGAAGAAATAGAAAATCTTAACAGACCCATCACAAGCACAGAGATTGAAACTGTAATCAGAAATCTTCCAGCAAACAAAAGCCCAGGTCCAGATGGCTTCACAGCTGAATTCTACCAAAACTTTAGAGAAGAGCTAACACCTATCCTACTCAAACTCTTTCAGAAAATTGCAGAGGAAGGTAAACTTCCAAACTCATTCTATGAGGCCACCATCACCCTAATACCCAAAACCGGACAAAGATCCCCAACAAAAAAAAGAAACTACAGGCCAATATCACTGATGAACATAGATGACAAAAAATCCTTAAACAAAATTCTAGCAAATCAGAAATCCCAAACAACACAATTAAAAAGATACATACAC
>NW_011477890.1:16022-21273 GCF_000754665.1 Bison bison bison | reverse complement strand
GGGACCTAATTAAACTTAAAAGCTTCTGCACAACAAAGGAAACTATAAGCATGGTGAAAAGACAGCCTTCAGAATGGGAGAAAATAATAGCAAATGAAGCAACTGACAAACAACTAATCTCAAAAATATACAAGCAACTCCTACAGCTCAATTCCAGAAAAATAAATGACCCAATCAAAAAATGGGCCAAAGAGCTAAATAGACATTTCTCCAAAGAAGACATACAGATGGCTAACAAACACATGAAAAGATGCTCAACATCACTCATTATCAGAGAAATGCAAATCAAAACCACAATGAGGTACCATTTCACGCCAGTCAGAATGGCTGCGATCCAAAAGTCTACAAGCAATAAATGCTGGAGAGGGTGTGGAGAAAAGGGAACCCTCTTACACTGTTGGTGGGAATGCAAACTAGTGCAGCCACTAAGGAGAACAGTGTGGAGATTCCTTAGAAAACTGGAAATAGAACTGCCTTATGATCCAGCAATCCCACTGCTGGGCATACACACTGAGGAAACCAGAAGGGAAAGAGACACGTGTACCCCAATGTTCATTGCAGCACTGTTTATAATAGCCAGGACATGGAAGCAACCTAGATGTCCATCAGCAGATGAATGGATAAGAAAGCAGTGGTACATGTACACAATGGAGTATTACTCAGCCATTAAAAAGAATACATTGAATCAGTTCTAATAAGGTGGATGAAACTGGAGCCTATTTTACAGAGTGAAGTAAGCCAGAAAGAAAAACACCAATACAATATACTAACACATATATAAGGAATTTAGAAAGATGGTAACAATAACCCTGTATACAAGACAGCAAAAGAGACACTGATATATAGAACAGTCTTTTGGACTCTGTGGGAGAGGGAGAGGGTGGAATGATTTGGGACAATGGCATTGAAACATGTATAATATCATGTATGAAATGAGTCTCCAGTCCAGTTTCGATGCACAATACTGGATGCTTGGGGCTGGTGCACTGGGACTACCCAGAGGGACGGTATGGGGATGGAGGAGGGAGGAGGGTTCAGGATGGGAAACACATGTATACCTGTGGCATATTCATTTTGATCTATGGCATTGATATATCATTTTGGTATATGGCAAAACCAATACAATATTGTAAAGTTAAATAAAATAAAATAAAAAGAAATTTTAAAAAAAGCAATAAAGGACAGAGGAGGAGGAATTAATAATGTATAGAATCAAGACTGAAGTGTGAACCCCTAAGTTTGTTAGTTGTAGTAGAAAGAATTAATAGTTAAAAAGGCAGGAAGCTTTGCCTTTGATTAAAAAACTGGGAAACACAGGGATAGGTTGCATGTTAGGAAGTATCTAGCCATCAAATCTCAAAATCAGGAATAGGAAATATATAAACCTTACTCTTACTGCTGTTCTGTACCCATCATTAGTTTCTCCATACAAGTAGTGAGAAAAGCTAAATCAAGAAAATCTTTGATTTTCTAGAAGTCCCAAAGACTTTATTTCTCCCCTTTCCCTCATGCTTATACTTTTATTACATGAGTAGAACTCTAAAATTTCAAGTAAATAGTAGTTACAACTTTATTTTATATCTTCCAATGTTATGCAAAATTTTATCTTATCAGTATTACCTAAATTTCTCCTTCAGTGATGCTTCCCACTCATTGTGTCTTCTTCAAAGTAAAGAGGAGAAAAAATTTGTCCTGGATCTTCTTGGTCTTCACTCCATACACTACAGGATTTAGAGCAGGAGGGATGGCCACGTAGAAGTTGGCAAATAAGATGAGCATATTTCGAGGTACACTGTGCCCAAAGCGATGGGCGAGGATGGAAAAGGCAGCAGGTGTGTAAAAGATGAGGATGACACAGACATGTGAACCACAGGTGCCGAGTGCCTTTTGGCGGGCACCCTGGGATGAGAGATGAAAGACAGCACGGAGGATGAAGATATAGGAGACAGCAATAAAGATCACATCTGAGGCAACAGTCATGACAGGCACTGAAAATCCATACCAGATGTTGATGGAGATGTCAGTGGAGGAAAGCCTAGCAACACCTATATGCTCACAGTATGTGTGGGGGATGATTCGTGTTCCACAGAAAGGCAACCGCTTCAGCAGAAAGACATCTGGCAAGATGACCGAGAAACTCCTCACAACAATGACCACCACAAGCTTGATAATCACCTGAGGAGCTAGGATGCTGGTGTATCTCAAGGGGAAGCAGATAGCCACATAGCGATCCAGTGCCATAGTCAGCAGGATGGCTGAGTCTACTACAAAGCTGAAGTGGAGGAAGAACATTTGGGCGAGACAACCAGTGAAAGTTATTTCCTGGGAGCCAAGCCAGAGGTTACTGAGCAGTTTGGGCACCGTGTCAGTAGACAAGATGAGGTCCGTGGTGGCCAGCAGAGAGAGGAAGAAAAACATGGGCTCATGGAGGCTGTCCTCAACAACAATGAGGTAGAGGAGAGTACCATTGCCCACAATAGCCAGACCATAGATGACACAAAAGGGAATCCCGATCCAGACGTGAAACTTCTCCAGGCCAGGTATTCCAGCAAGGATAAAGGAACCAGGATTGTAACAGCTCAAGTTATACATGGTCTTTTCAGTCTGGGATGCACTGGTTTTTGAGCCCTGAGGACAAATCAGCTGTCAGAATATATCATGAAAGATAACAATTCCACTCTGGTGGTGAGCACTCTGGTGGTGAGCTGTTGAGGACAGCAGCTGTCACATTCAGCATTCCTCTGTGAGAAGTACCTTCTCCCCTGGATGAACTAGCATCTATAGAATTGACTTGTTATTGCCCCCTTTGCTTTGCCATTGGCCCCACTTCATTTTTTTATGCATTTGTTAATAAACCATGTGAAATAGTTATTTTTGTAGGTCAGCAATTTCATATGATTAAACCTAAATAATCATGCCCCTTTAACCAATGGAGAATATTTAGGATAGGCATAGGTTCAACTGAAGAAATAAGTTATATACGAGGAGAAAGAAGGAGACATGTATGAGGGAGACAGAGAGGAAGAGAGAGAGAGAAATAGAAAAATATTAAAATTATTAAATGGGATGCGACAAGACAAAAAGGGAGTAATTGACCTGTAAGGAGTAAATATTATGTCTTAGACACTGGGTTTGATAAAATAAGCTGAGGTATTTCAATAAAGTAGCAGAAAAATAATGACAGGGGTGAAGAAAAAGAAAGGACATATTCCAGTGTGTGTGTACTATGGGAGGTTTGTTACACAGAGATTGAAATACAGTTCAGATTAAGGTATGCTTACTGGGATGTGAATATTAAGAAAAGGGATGGGGACTCAGTCATGTCTGACTCTTTGCTACCCCATAAACTGTAGCCCACCAGGCTCCACTGTCCATGGGATTATCCCAGCAAGAATACTGGACCAGGTTGCCATTACCTACTCCAAAGGATCTTCCCAAACCGGGGATCAAACTTGAGTCTCCTATATCTCTTGCATTGGCAGGCAGATTCTTTACCACTGTGCCACCTGGGAAGCCCATAAGAGAAGGTTTCTGTCAGGGAATGCACAAGATAAGTGAGCAACATTTCTGTGACTCAGAGAGCAGTGAGCTCAGAGGATAATTTATGACTTCAGGGGCAATGCCCTAAGCTTTGGAGGATCTGCTTCCTAACATAAACTGGGGAGACACCTCTACTCATCTGTGGTCTGGGAATGCCTCCATACTAGATATCAGCCAGAGTGATTTAACCTAGGCAAAGTCAAGTGGAGTATATTTTCACCTCCAAGAAATGAAATAAAGACTAATAAAGTTTTGATCAGTGTTTTCATTTTCTAATCTGCCAGTACTTGAACTGCAAATCCATCTTTGGGAATCTTCAGTTTCACCCATATAGAGCCGGCCTTTAAGATGACTTTTGTATTGGAAATATCCCTTGAGTTTTAACTCTATTCTGTGATCTAATTTATAAAGTACTTTTGAAAAGAGAATCAGAACACTGTTACCAGGAAGCACAGCATCAGAAAGACCCAGCACAACTTGAGCCATCTTTAGGCCAGTTTTGGAGAGGTTTAGTTCTTATACTCCGTCACATATTTACAAAGTCATTCAAAAAGTTTTTAAGGAAGGAAGTGGATTTTGTGGACAAGCTATAACAGCTCTGTATCACTGAATTTGTCAGTTTTCTAGAGTTTTGTGGGCAAGGAGGCAGAAGTGGATTGAGCCATGTAGAATTTTGAGATATCTCTTTCCTATTCCTGCTCAAAGCTTTATATAGTGAGCTTCTCACAAGGGATGGTTTTGGTTGTTGCAAGAGCCCTGGATTAGCCTAAGTGAACAAAGTAACTACTTAGGAGGAATGTAACTAGTCCCCACTGTCCAAAGACAGCTCTCTGCCACTTAAATATATTCTATTTTTTTTAAGGCTGCTTTACTTAAAAAAATAATAATAATAATTTCATTTATTTTTCACTGTGCTGGGTATTTGTTGCTGCATGGGCTTTTCTCTAGTTATGGAGAGCAGAGGCTGCTCTCTAGTTTCGGCCTATGGGTTTCTCATTGCTATGGCTTCTCTTTTTGTGGAGCATGGGCTCTAGGTTGTGTGGGCTTCAGCAGTTGCAGCAGATGAGCTCAATAGTGGCAGCTCCTGGGCTCTAGAGCACAGACTGAATAGTTGTGGTACATGGGCGTGTGGAATCTTCCCAGACCTCCTGCGTTGCAGGTGGATTCTTTACCACTAAGCCACCAGGGAAGCCCAAGAATATATATTCTAAATTACTCCTCCAGATCTGATGCAGACTGAACTCCTATAGGCACTGAACTTTTTAGAATAAAAAAAACAATAGACCTTGCAAAATCCTCCCTTAAAAAGATGGTGACATCATCTCTTGTAGCATGAAGAATAAATAGACCAAGAAAGCTCAAAAACGTAACTGTAAATTTAAGCTAGATTGCAACTCAGTCCTTTGGAGGATAAATTCACTGCCTCCTGAAAAGAAGCACATTTCCTCAGGGTCACAGGGAAAAAAAAATTTATAATAAAAGGAGAAAATAACCCCCTAATTGACAGAGTCATTTCCTAGGCAGGTTGATAGGAAATCTAGGGGTCCCCAAGGAGAGAGGGGTCTGGAATTCTCAAGGAGGAAGAAAGGACAAACTTTTTTTCTTTCTCCACATTCCTTAGGATTATATAACAATAATGTATCCTGCCTGAGGACAGTCTCTGGATTAAGGACAGTCTTTGGATTAAACCTTCTGGCTAATTCTGTTATCT
>NW_011477890.1:2834-15922 GCF_000754665.1 Bison bison bison | reverse complement strand
TGATGAGGTCTTTACAACCTCCAGACATTCTTTGGATTCACTGGAGAGTATATAACTTCATTGTTAACACTAGCAAGCGGGTACTCTTTCTACCCCCTTCTGATGCCTATGTCAGAAGCTTTCTCTATCTCCTTTATACTTTAATAAAACTTTATTACACAAAAGCTCCGAACGATCAAGCCTCGTCTCTGGCCCCGGATTGAATTCTTCTCCTCCAGGGGCCAAGAATCCCGGTGTATTCGTGTGATTCAACAACAACATTTCATAATCATTAAAACTACAAAAGGGAGTCAAAAAAGAAACATCCAAACCACAGTCTGCTGCCTTAGTCAAAATCATTTGACTGACCTCAGATTTTACCCAGAGAGCTCTTCTTTGCTTATGAATCCCCTGCCATTACCGGTCACAGAACTTGGGAACATCTTCCTCCCAGAGTCATGTCCTCCAGGGCACAGCCTCTACTTGGACACTAAATAAACTCAAGGCTATGTTATTTGATAAAATCACAGAGCCAGTGTAACATTTTTCTTCTTTCTAGATAATTATAGTTTTCAACTCACCAAACTCTGTCTTCTGTCTCTTGCTTCACAGAAATAGTAGGAAGTTTCAATTTAAAGGAAGAAAGCAACATTTTAGGCTGGAAGAGATTCTGAAAGAGATGAAAGAAAACACTTATGCATTTTCTTATATCCCCAGGAGACAGAACATAAGTTATATCCCCTCCATTTCCCATTCCCAGGCAAGGAATAGAATCAAACGTATTAACTTCTCTCCCTTGAGATGGAATGAAGTTTGATGGTTTCAGTACGCTGTGGATATTGGATCCCTGAGAGATTCAGTCTAAAAAATTCAGTCTGTTGAGATAGAATTCTCATAGGCCTAAGAATGTTCATGTACTTTTGGCTTTCATTAATTAGTCTAGTTGTATAAACTTGGATAAATATTATAGGTTTACACTTAAAAGCTTCCCTGATGGCTCAGTTGGTAGAGTCTACCTGCAATGTGGGAGACCTAGGTTCAATCCCTGGGTGGGGAAGATCCCCTATAGAAGGAAATGGCAAACCACTCCAGAATTCTTGTCTGGGAAATTCCACAGACAGAGGACCCTGGTGGGCTGCAGTCCATGGGGTCACAAAGAGTCAGACACAAATGAGTGACTAACACTTTCACTTTTCTTTACACTTAAAATTTTCTAGTCTTGATATTGGAATATAAGTGCTCCAACTTTTTCTTCCAAAAATTTTTAACCATTTCTGGCACTTTGCATTACTTTGATAGCTTTAAAAGCAATTTCTGAACTTACAAGAACACATACACACACACTCTGAGTTTTTATCTTGAATGCATGGAATCTGTACATTCACATGGAATTACTTTATATGTTTATAATACTGTATACTTGTATTATAAGTAGTATAAATATGATATATGACTGAATCAATGTAGTCTTTTGATTTCCTCAATAATGGGTTAAGATGTCCATATGTTCTTAAAAAATACAAATACTCTTTTTTTTGTTGGATGTGGAATACTTTTTTCCTATTTACTAAAACAAATTTGTGCTTAAAATAGCACAAATTTTCTATCTTATAGTTTTGTAATTCAAAATTCTTGCATATGTGTCACTGGGCCAAAATCAAGGGATTAAGATGACTGTGTTCCATTCTGAAAGTTCTAGAAGGTAATCTGTTCACTAGCTTTTTCTAGCATCTAGTCCCTTTCCTCCATCTTCAAAGCCAGCAATGTTCCATATTCACACTTCACTCTGACTTTTCTCTTCTGCCTTCCTCTTCTTTTTGATGATAGCCTTTCTGGTGAAGGTGACATGATATCTCATTGCAGTTTTAATTTACATTTCTCTGATGACTAGCAATGTTGAACACCTTTTCATGTGCCTATTGGCCATCTGTATGTCTTCTGAAAAATGTCTCTTGAGGCTTTGTGCTCAGTTTCTTCTTTACATGTTAATTTATTTTTAATTGGAGGATAATTGCTTTACAATGTTGTGTTGGTTTCTGCCACACAACAATATGTATCAGCCGTAGATATATACGTGTCCCTTCCTCCCCCCACCTCGCTTGAATCTCCCTCCCACCTCTCACTCCATACCACCCCTCAAGATTATCACAGAGCACCTGGTTTGCACTCCTTGCATCATACAGCACATTCCCAGTAGCTTTCTGTTTTACATATGGTAATGTGTATGTATCAATGCCACTCGCAATTCATCCCACTCTCTCCCTCCCTAGTGTCCACAAGTCTGTTTTCTCTGTGTCTCCTTTGCTGCCCTGAAAATAGTTTCAGCCTACCTTTAAATTGGATTGTTTTGATATTGAGTTGTATGAGCTGCTTATATTAATATTAATACATTTTGGATATTAACACCTTATCAGACATATAATTTGTAAAAATCTTCTTTCATTTCTAGGTTGTATTTCATTTTGTCAATAGTTCCCTTTGCTACAAAAAGTTTTAAGTTAGGTCCCATTTGTTTATTTTTGCTTTTTTTTCTTTGACTTAGGAGTGCTCAGTAGCTCAGTCGTGTGAGCCCCATGGACTCTACCCTGACAGATGCTTCTGTCCATGAAATTTTCCAAGCAAGAATACTGTAGAGTGTTGCCATTTCCTACTTCAAGGGATCTTCCCCACCCAGGGATTGAACCCACATCTCCTGCATTGCAGGAAGATGCTTTACCACTGCGCCACCTGGGAAGCCCCAGAACAGATCCCCCCAAAATATCGCTACAATTTGTCAGTGTTCTGCCTATGTTTTTTTCTGATATTTTTATGGTTTCAAGTCTTATTGTTAGTCTTTAATCCATTATGAGTTTATTTTTGTATATGAGAAAGTGTTCTAACTTCATTCTTTTATATGTAAGCTGTCCAGTTTTTCCCAGCACCACTTATTGAAGAGACTGCTTTTTTCTCCATTGTATATGCTTGCCTCTTTGCCATAGATTAATTGACCACAGTGCCAGGAATTATTTTGGGCAATCAGTTATGACCTTGGCAATCAGTTATATCCCATTGATAGGTGTATCTCCTATTGTGCAGAAATGTTATGTTCTTATCCACAGAAATGGCAATATTTGATTTACCTGTGGGATTATGGAAGGTCAAGTGAACTATGGTAAAATTATAGAGTTGGGTTGGGTTGGGTTGGGTTAGGGCGGGCTTCTCTTGTGGCTCAGCTCATAAAGAATCTATCTGCAATGTGGGAGACCTTGGTTTGATCCCTGGGTTGGGAAGATCCCCTGAAGAAAGGAAAGGCTACCCACTCCAGTATTCTGGCCTGGAGAATTCCGTGGATTGTAGAGTCCGTGGGCTCACAAAGAGTCGGACAGGACTGAGCAACTTTCACTTTCACTTTTGGATTAGAGCGATGATGTAGTTTTATTTGAGACATTTTAAATGGGCTCTATAGAATAACTTCAGTGCAAAGACAATGTTTGTTGTGTTGGGAGGGAAAACATGGGTCTCAAAACATGAGACCAACTAGAAAATGAAAAATTCTGAAAGATGCTGAGAACAAGGTGGCTTGATAATACTGTGATGTCTCCTTATCCCAGTAGCATTACACATCTGTTAGCTCTGAAATGATTTTTAACAAATTCACAATATTAAATATAAGCAAAGGAATCAGCACTATGATCTATTTTTTTCCAGATTATGGTGAAGTAGTGAACTGGTGGAAGAAAGGATGAACCAAGTTCCTGGTCACTCCCCATAAAAACGATCACATCATCAGCACATAGTGTCGGGCTTCCCTCTCCCTACCCACACTTAGAAATGGAGTCTTCTCCTAAGGTTTTCTCCATCACATGAATCCCACAGACACCCTCCGGGGCAGCATGCCTCGCCATTAAACACTCATAGCATGTCTGTCAAATCAGGAGTTCAAAATACTCTCTTCTGTTCCTTTGGGAAAGTTTCTGGCTACTTCAGAGTCAAGGGCTCATCCCTGGAGAAAACAAAAATTGATCCCCACACTGTTGAGTTTTACTTCTACTCCATTTATGCACTTGAACTGTCTTCTTGGAAACCCTTGGAAAGGGAAGAGTGGATGCCTGACCTTGGAGCCAGAAGAAATGTGCTCGTGTCCCAGTTACCTTTGGGTGATGTGAGATAATCTTTACCTGTCAGAAAGACAGTTTTCTTTTCAAAATGAAATCGTTAACCTCTCCCTCTCTTCCTCCTTGAGATAATATGAAATTATATGAAATGATAAATTTAACAAAACTTTGGTACCTAAAAAACTTAATTTGTGGAATCACTGCATAGATATGTGTTCCCAGGAAGATGTCAGAATGTGATGTAGCTGGATCAGGCTCCTGGGTGTTTGTGACATATCTGATATGAGAACACAGTCTAGAGTCTCCAAGTCTTCAAAGGCTGCTCCCTTATAGGGAGTTTCTCAGAACAGCATGATATTTCATGATCTCTGGGAATAATTAGAAACCACTGGAAAAGAAGACATTATGAACACTAAATGAATAGTGGACTGCATCTCATGTGTTTGTAAAGAGTCTGATGCTGACACATTTGGTGTGCAAATTCAGACACATGGATGGTACTTTTCCATTCTGGTGCCTAAATTATGTGGCTAAGATGAATCAACTCTTTGCAGCAAGGACAAAATATTCCTTAAGATTCAAGTCTGTTTTTGGGAATCTAAACAGAAAGATAACAGAAAACTGTATCTCTTTTATTCCCAGAGCAGAAAGTTAAATATAAAGGAGTTGTCTCTAATTCTAGGTGCTTCACAGGTAAAGACTCAACTTTCACATGATAAACCAGTTCAGTTCAGTTCAGTTGAGTTGCTCAGTCATGTCCAACTCTTTGGGACCCCATGAATCGCAGCACACCAGGCCTCCCTGTCCATCACCAACTCCCGGAGTTCACTCAGACTCACATTCATCGAGTCAGTGATGCCATCCAGCCATCTCATCCTCTGTTGTCCCCTTCTCCTCCTGCCCCCAATCCCTCCCAGCATCAGAGTCTTTTCCAATGAGTCAACTCTTCACATGAGGTGGCCAGAGTACAGGAGTTTCAGCTTTAGCATCATTCCTTCCAAAGAACATCCAGGGCTGATCTCCTTCAGAATGGACTGGTTGGATCTCCTTGCAGTCCAAGGGACTCTCAAGAGTCTTCTCCAACACCACAGTTCAAAAGCATCAATTCTTCAGCGCTCAGCCTTCTTCACAGTCCAACTCTCACATCCATACATGACCACAGGAAAAACCATAACCTTGACTAGACGGACCTTTGTTGGCAAAGTAATGTCTAGCACATACTAAATATGGGAACCTGAGTTACATAATTTCACACAGTGTGAGTTAAATTTATGAAGTCACAGGGTTTTGATACTGCAATATCTTATTCCTAATACTGGTCCTGACCCAAACTCTTCAACTTCCTATGACCAAAATTCTCTACCATAGAATGTGGTCCTTTCAAAGTTTACAGAACAATCTAGCCATGATTTTTGAAGAGAAATCTAAGCTAAATATATACTCTGTTTTTCTGCCTTGAGCATTGTTTTATCTTAATTGCCCACCAGATAACTCTATTAGCTTTAAATTATTTTACCAGTATAAAAGGACCATCTCTGGCTTCCCATATGTAGCTTTCATGATGCCATTCACATCCAACTGAGAAAAAAGAGAATATGAGTCAAAAAATGATAGGTGCCCCAACTTAAAAAGCTTATTTACATCCCCATCAGCCCTTGATTGTGGAAATAGAGATGGTTTCAATGTGAGAGCCAGAAAGTAAAGACAAGAATGAGCCCAATCATCCCAGAATGTGATATTGTTGGATTTCTAAAAAGGTAAAAAATCTCCAACCTCTGTGAAAGCACAAGGCTTCTAGTATATGGAAATGAGACCTATTTATGGGAAAAACAAGCCTATAATTCTGGTGACCTAAGAGATGATTTGAATAATTCATGATTCTATCATTTATTAAACAAAATTAAAGTGATATACAAATTTTGTGCTGAGCATTAAACCAGGCTTTTGAGAATCAAAGATGAATACATGATCCTAATATAATTCTAATATTCCTCAAGCTATTCATATGGTTTTCATTGAGGGTACAAGCAAACAAATATATCCATGTAGGTGCTTTACAGGTGTCTCTCTTCTCATTTTGTATACAATTGGTAATCTCTTCCACTCCATTAAATTCAGCATACTCACGTGCAATTGATTTCCAACTCTTTTATTTCTACTCACCTTTGTCTCTTAAATATATATTAATATATTTAGTAATAAATAAGCCACAGGAAAGAGTAACTTAGAATATCTAATATGCAACTTGTTATTCACCAACCAGTTGTCTCCTCTCTTGTAACCCATTTCCATAAAGTTACCAATATACACTAAGGTCCGTCTAGTCAAGGCTATGGTTTTTCCAGTGGTCATGTATGAATGTGAGAGTTGGACTATAAAGAAAGCTGAGCACAAAAGAATTAATGCTTTTAAACTGTGGTGGTGGAGAAGATTTTTGAGAGTCCCTTGGACTGCAAGGAGATCCAACCAGTCCTTCTTAAAGGAAATCAGTCCTGGGTGTTCACTGGAAGGACTAATGTTGAAGCTGAAACTCCAATACTTTGCCGCCTGATGTGAAGAGCTGATTCATTTGAAAAGACCCTGATGTTGGGAAAGATTGAAGGTGGGAGGAGAGGGGGATGACAGAGGATGAGATGGTTGGATGGCACCACCGACACAATGGACGTGAGTTTGGGTAGACTCTGGGAGCTGGTGATGGACAGGGAGGCCTGGCATGCTGCAGTTCATGGGGTTGCAAAGTGTCAGACCCGACTGAACTGAACCAAACCAGTATACACTCACTTTCTAAAACCTGGGACATTTACTTGCAGTTTAGTCTCTATTGAGTCTGTTTAGTCCCTTGGACTGCAAGGAGATCCAACCAGTCCATTCTGAAGGAGATCAGCCCTGGGATTTCTTTAGAGGGAATGATGCTGAAGCTGAAACTCCAGTACTTTGGCCACCTCATGCGAAGAGTTGACTCATTGGAAAAGACTCTGATGCTGGAAGGGATTGGGGGCAGAAGGAGAAGGGGACGACAGAGGATGAGATGGCTGGATGGCATCACTGACTCGATGGACGTGAGTCTCAGTGAACTCCGGGAGTTTGTGATGTACAGGGAGGCTTGCCATGCTGCGATTCATGGGGTCGCAAAGAGTCGGACACAACTGAGCGACTGAACTGAACTGAGTCCAGATGCTTAACATTTTTTAGACATGTAATCTTCTTAATCACTACATTTAATGTTTTATTTATTTTAACTGGTATGTACCACTATATTTAGTCTCCTTTACTGCAGATTTACTTTCCCCATGTCACCAAAATCTATGACAACATCTGAATTTAAAAAAAACAAAAACAAAAACAAAAAACCTCTCTACAATAGGTCTCTTTTGTGTACATGACAAAAATCAAATTAGACTAGAATAAGTAGAGAAAGAATGCAGGATTGGAGCAGGGGAAGCAGTCACCATTTTAATCAAAGTTTAATTTTGATACTCAAACACTGTCTTCAGAATCTGATCTGTGTCTTTCTCCAATTCTACTATTTGACCTATATTGATTCTTTTTCTCAGTTTATACAGGAAACACAAACATCCTGATATAAACTCCAGATGAAGAGAGCTTCTCTTCCCAGATGTTGCAAAATGTTCAGATTCCTGCAGGCATTTGCCTGCACAGAATCAGATGCCCATATTAAAAGCATCACTACATTGTTGCAGAAAGGAAATGAAGGGATGCTGAAGAAAGTTTCTATTTTTTGGAAACTAAGTTAATATTAGTCTGAGGTAGATCTAGATAATATAGGAAACGCATTTTAATCACTAGACCAACCAGTAGGGAAAAAAAAAAAAAATGAAAAAATACCACCTTGAACACAGGGAAACAAAATGTTATACTAGTTTATATTCATTTAATACAAAATAAGCTAGTTAAGGAGAAAAAGAATGAAAATTACAATAGCCACATAGGAAGCAAACAGCAAAACAGTAAATTTAAACACAATCACATCAACAATTGCATTAAATGTCATGTATTAATGCCTCAGTTGAAATCAGAGATTTGTTGAAATGGATAAAAAGCAAAATTCATTTCTTGCTATTTACAAGAGACATAGTCAAGGCGCAAAAAGGGCAAAGTTAAAAAAGATAGAAAAATATATACCATGCTTGCATGAAATGCAAGCAGAAATTTAAAAAATAGGTCAAAGATTTATGTTAATATTAGATAAAATACTTCAAGATTAATATTAGGGAAGATGAGAGGGAAATTTTATAATTATAAAATGTTCACTACATCAAAAATATACAACAGTTATAAATACAGATGCACAGAACAGCAGAGCTTCAAAATACTTGAAGCAAAAATAAAAGGAGAAATACACAATTCAATAATAATAGTTGCATATTTTTCAATAACTGTCAATAAGATAACAGCTTATCAAATATATTGAAGACATGTACAATACTATCAACCAAATTGACCCAATCGACATATAAAGATAATTTTACTCAATGAACGAGAAACATACAATATTTTCAAATTCATAATAATTTTTTCTCTGGATATACAGTACCTTAGGCCACAAACAAGTGTCAATAAACTTATAAGCTTGAAATAATAAAAATATATGTTCTCTAATGGGCTTCCTCAGTGGCTCAGTGGTAAAGAATTCGTCTGCAATGCAGGAGATGCAGCAGACTCAGGTTCAATCTCTGGGTCAGGAAGATCCCCTGGAGAAGGAAACGGCCACCCACTCCAGTGTGCTTGCCTGGGAAATCCCACGGACAGAAGAGCCTGGTGGACTATAATCTTTAGGGTCGCAAAGAGTCCCGAATGAGCAAGCACCCATGCACAAGTTGTTCTCTAATTATGTCAGAATTAAAATTGAAATCCACAACAGATGTTAAACTCAGAAATCACCAAGTATTCTCTCATTAACAACACATTTTAAAATGTCCAAGTTTTAACAAACAAAATTTGAAGAAAAAGAAAAGTGTGAAGGAAATTTGAGTGTATGTTGAGCTGAATGAAAATTAAAACTAAACAATCAAAATGTGTGAAATGTTAAATATACTTATGTCATTGAACCCTATATCAGAAGAGATGGTACCAAATCAGTGATAAGTTTCCAGTTCACTAGACAGAAAGGAAGAGTAAATTAAACCAGCACACCCACCCACCCACACCCCAACCCACCCCAACACACCCCAACACACACACAAACACACACAAAGAAAAAAATTAATGTAACAGCAGAAATAAATGAATAAGAAAGTTTAAAAATAAACAAAAAAAGAAAGCTTAAAAACAAAATAACTGAAACAATGTTAAAGATCAATAAATTAACAAAGCATAGCTAAAGAGAAAAAAAAGTGAAAAAGCAAATCACCAAAATCAGGAATAAAAGATATTGTGATTATTATAAAAATTAAAGGGATAATAGAGTATTGTTGTAACCAACTGTATGCTTACAAATCAGGCAACTTAGAATAGACAACTTTCTACAAGACATACAATAACTGACTCAAAGACTGTAAAAAAAAATCTAAATGATCCTAACACAAGCAAGATATTTTAAACTCTTTCAATAAAAAATATCCAGAGTGAGATATTTCAATAGTTAATTCCATTGACTATTTAGAGAATAAATAGCAATCATTCAAAAGCTTTCTTCGGAAATAGAGAAAGAGGGAGAAAATCTCAACACACTGAGTGGAGAAAAAAAGCCTCTTGGAGTCTGAGGTGTGTTTGTTTGTCTATGACTAAGCTGCATCATGAAGAAGCATCCAATAAATACTTAACACTAGATCACAGATAACAGGGGCCTTTAGAAAACTGCCAAACATATTTACAGGGAAATTGGTACGTTAAAAAAATGAAAATTTCCCTCATTATTCTTGCATTCAATTCATGCATTCACTTATTCTTAAAACCTCTGAAATAGATGCAAAGAAGGGGTACTGGAGGCCCAAAACAACCTTACTGACAATACCACAAAGAGTATAGCAACACAGAAAAGATGGAAACTTAGTCTTCATTTTTTTTTCATACCTTGGATCCTCAGACTTCTTTCCAAGTCTTACCTGCAGCATCTCCATTGCTGATCCCTGCAAATGATGCTCCAGATCTGAGATGAGATCTCACCAATTGACTCTACTGGACCATCCCATTCTCAGAATTTGCCATGTTCTGTAGACCAACTTCCTCTTCATTTCTCAACTTTTGCAGTCCCTTCAGCTCCTCACTGTCCAGGATCACTCTGTTTTTTAAACTCTGCCTGGACATTTTGTCTCATGTTATACTTGATTCTTCAGAAATGAGAGAGAAAGAGGAGGAGAGCAATTCATGGTGAAACTGACTTTGTCCATTTTTTCTATTTGACTTCAAAAATATGGCCCCAAAATCTGCCCCAAATTGTTGAGGACAACTCAGAGCCAAACGAGACCCCTGGGTGTGGGCAGGCTTCACACATCTGTCCAGGATGTTCATGCCTCTCTGTATTACTCCTGATCCCCTTCCACCACCCTCTGCCAAAAAGTTGAACCCCGAGGATAAAGCCATGAGCCATTGCCAGATGTCTTCTGAGAGTCAAAGTTTAAAACACACGACAAGAATGGAATATGAAATTTGCTTGTCATCCTCACCAGAGAGTCCCTCTATAAAAATATCTCCCTCCAAATATCTGTGGCCATTTGTGACATGTTCACTTTTCAGCCACCATTCTTATCAGGAAAGGATGAAGAAAAGGCCTAGTCAAAAGACTTAACTGTCAGGGAACAAAGAAGAAGGCAGCTCCTTGTGATCAACCCAAGGTCCTGCCAAGATATCTATCTAATTTCCTCAGTAAGTGTCTCCTCCTGCCTTCCAGGTAGATATCTCTTTTTTGAAATAAGATCCCATCTTCGCAGCTTCCTGCTTCTCCCTCTTCAACCTCTTCAAATATGATTGGAGCATTTTTTGTGAGAAAAGAATCAGATCAGAGTCAAGAAAGGGTCTTCTAAGCAAGACTGTAGACGATAAATGCTGGAGGAATCAAGCTGATTTCCAAAAAATTAATAGATAAATAAACTTTACATAAACTGAGAACAGTAATTGGAATCTGATTTTGAAAAATACTGAGGTGGAGAATATATTTTTTACAACTCAAGAGATAGAAATCACCATCTTCTCTCACCAGAAAGAAGACTGGTTCTTTTTGTTCTAGAAGAAACCTGATTCTAGAGTGGGGGAAAAGTATACCTCAATCTTCCCAGTGTCCTAGTTACCCTCCTGTTCAATGGGGTAATGAGAACTTCTCCTGGGCACAGTTCTCCACCTATTAATACAAGATGCATGAATGTCTACTTCTGACTAAGAGTCTGTATGTAGAGCTATTACTCTGTAAGTGGGTGAGTGCACAGAAATGTTTTTCAGATATTAGAATGAAAGAAAAAGAAGAGAGAAATTCATGGTGAAGCATATCCCCTTCAGGGATCATAGCCTTGTCATGGTGAAAGGGGTGCATAACTCAATGAATCTATGAGCCATGCAGTGCAGGGCCACCCTAGATGGATGGGTCATAGTGAAGAGTTCTGACAAAACTGGTCCACTAGAGGAGGGAAAGGCAAACCACTCCATGAGAATTCCATAAACAGTCAAACTCTGAGAGACGATAGAGGACAGATGAGCTTGGCATGCTTGTGGTCATTGGGGTTGCAAAGAGTGGGACATGGCTTTGTGACTGAACAACAACAACATAGGAAAGAAAGAATCACAGGTCTTAGGTTCATGGTGACCAGGTAGTTAAAGTCCAATGCCAAGTAGAGATTTCCCCTTAAGTATCATTTTCTGGCCTTTCTTTCCTCCATTCTGGTCTCTTTCCTGGTACTGTTGGGCAACGTCCTCCATGAGGAACGTGTGGTGACCACGGTACTCCTGGGACCACTCGCAAAGCCAGCAAATGAGCTTCCCATCTTCCTCACAGAAGAGTAGGGGTTTTCTCCATGGTGCAGAGATTTCTGTCTTGCTCCTCCAGGCTCCCCTTGACCTCCCTGAACTTCTGCACTATGCTGGCCTCATGCCTATTAGGCCGCAGGTTCCAAGGCTCATAACTGAATCTGCACACAAACGAGTTACTCTCTCCCTCTTGGCCAATATTTGACTCCTTGTCATTTTTAGTTGTGGGGATTTTCTCCCTGGGACTTGGAAACGACGGACCTGAAAGAATGACACTCAGAGAGTCTCTTGCAAGGACTGACAAATTTATTTCTGCAGTCGAGCCTTTTTATAGAAGCAGGAACAAAGAGCTTAGAGTATATGGCTAGCAGAGCGTGTACGGGGTTAAGACATAATCAGTAAAAGATATTTCAAGGACAGCGCATCCTAAATGACCCAGGTATTTGTCCCATGACCCATTTTCTCAAGCAACATCTTTAATGTTTATTATTAAATCTTGGCGCCGAGCATAGCTAAAGGCAGGAGATGTTTTTCAGCCAGCAGCACGCAAAGCCGGGGGACTTCTGGCCCTCCACCATTTTCTCAAGGACCTTCTCCTACATGGCTATTTTGTGCTGTGCTTCCTAACACGTCCTCCTTTTGTTTTTAGTTTAAGCACGGCAGCTGCTAGTTGGGCTCTGTTGTGAGAGGCACGGAGTCTTGAGTAGAGACATCTGTATCTTATAATCAATGACAGAAAAAGTAGGGTGATTAATACATATATAAAAATGTTGCTTCCTGAAAACCAAGTTCTAGGGTCTAGGGACGATAGGGTTTTAGTTAAAGTATCATAAAATTGAGTGCTGTACAATTCTTTAGGTACCTCAACTTAAAAATTAGCAATTTGTTGTTTCAACAGATTGATGTCTAAACTTGAGTTGTCTGTGAGATCCTGTAAATGTGCTTTAACTTTATCCCAAGGAAACTCAGTGCTATTATAAGGCATGTTAGTCAGACAAAAAGACATAAAATTCCAGTGATAACATATATGTGTTTGGAAAGTCAGTTGCTGCACTTGATCTCCTAAGTGGATAACCACAGTTTGTAACTCATTAATTC
>NW_011477890.1:0-1034 GCF_000754665.1 Bison bison bison | reverse complement strand
TTATAGGGTATTCCTGTAATGTGCGTTATGTCCCATTCTGATAAAAATGAAGGAAATGGATCATAAGGCAGTTCTATTTCTAGTTTTTTAAGGAATCTCCACACTGTTCTCCATAGTGGCTGTACTAGTTTGCATTCCCACCAACAGTGTAAGAGGGTTCCCTTTTCTCCACACCCTCTCCAGCATTTATTATTTGTAGACTTTTGGATCACAGCCATTCTGACTGGTGTGAAATGGTACCTCATAGTGGTTTTGATTTGCATTTCTCTGATAATGAGTGATGTTGAGCATCTTTTCATGTGTTTGTTAGCCATCTGTATGTCTTCTTTGGAGAAATGTCTATTTAGTTCTTTGGCCCATTTTTTGATTGGGTCATTTATTTTTCTGGAGTTGAGCTGTAGGAGTTGCTTGTATATTTTTGAGATTAGTTGTTTGTCAGTTGCTTCATTTGCTATTATTTTCTCCCATTCTGAAGGCTGTCTTTTCACCGTGCTTATAGTTTCCTTTGTTGTGCAGAAGCTTTTAAGGTTAATTAGGTCCCATTTCTTTATTTTTGCTTTTATTTCTGATATTCTGGGAGGTGCGTCATAGAGGATCCTGCTGTGATGTATGTCGGAGAGTGTTTTGCCTATGTTCTCCTCTAGGAGTTTTATAGTTTCTGGTCTTATGTTGAGATCTTTAATCCATTTTGAGTTTATTTTTGTGTATGGTGTTAGAAAGTGTTCTAGTTTCATTCTTTTGTTGACCAGTTTTCCCAGCACCACTTGTTAAAGAGATTGTCTTTAATCCATTGTATATTCTTGCCTCCTTTGTCAAAGATAAGGTGTCCATATGTGCGTGGATTTATCTCTGGGCTTTCTATTTTGTTCCATTGATCTATATTTCTGTCTTTGTGCCAGTACCATACTGTCTTGATAACTGTGGCTTTGTAGTAGAGCTTGAAGTCAGGTAGGCCAGCAATCCCACTGCTGGGCATACACACTGAGGAAACCAGAAGGGAAAGAGACACGTGTACCCCAATGTTCATCGCAGCA
>NW_011477889.1:10678-12171 GCF_000754665.1 Bison bison bison | reverse complement strand
CTTCTCCTCCTGCCCCCAATCCCTCCCAGCATCAGAGTCTTTTCCAATGAGTCAACTCTTCCCATGAGGTGGCCAAAGTACTGGAGTTTCAGCAAAGTACTGGAGTTTCAGCCTCAGCATCAGTCCTTCCAATGAACACCCAGGACTGATAGAGAGAGAGAAAAAAAAAGTCATAGTTGTTAACTTTCTTTATACCAACCTATCTGATAGGTACTATTAGCACTATTTAACAGATGAAGAAACTAAGGAATAGAGAGTTTGAGAAACTTGTCCCCAGTGGGAGAACCAAGACTCAAGCACAGGCAGCTGGAATATATTCTTTTAGAGCCAGAAATCAACAAGACTGAGTGATGACATTAAGTGAGAGAAGGAAAAGGGGAATAAAAAGGTTATTCCAGTTTGGGGCGTAAGTAATGGTGGACAGAGGTGACATTTACTGAATGAAGAATACTGTAAGAGGAACAAATTGTGAGAGGAGAAGAGAGGGAGTCAAAAATTCCATTTTGGACAATGTTACATTTGAGGTGCCTATGAGACATTCAATAGAGGGATCAAATAAGCAGTTGGTATGGCTCAGAACTATTCTGAATAAAAATTCTAGCGTTGTCCCCATTTAAAGTTTTAGTTCTAGTTGTGGATAAAATCATTTACACAGAATGGAGAATGAGAAGGAAAATTGTATAACTTTCCAACTGCTTTATCTGCTTCCTTTGGCTTTTTTCTCCTCTCCTGAAAAACTATCTGGCTGACTAGCAACTCTTTTAAGGAGATGTACAGAGGATGATATGGTTGGATGGCATCACCGACTCAATGGACATGCGTTTGAGCAAACTCTGGGAGAGTGGAGGACAGGGAAGTCTGGCATCCTGCAGTCCATGGGGTTGCAAAGAGTTGGACGTGACTCAATGACTGAACAACAAACAACAACAAAGGCCAAGTTCGGCTTTTCATCCATTCCACGCTGTTCCATTATTCAACACATCACCATTATTTGGAATCTTCTTTCCAGGAGATGGGTAACTCCAAGAGGTCTATAGTGCAGACCATAAACAGTTCTCAAAATCTCAGACTGGTTAAGAAGAGGTAGCATAATTAGTGAATAAGAGTTCCATCTCTGATGTAACAATGCAAGGGTTTGAATCCCAGATCCATAATGTATCACCACATGAACGTGGGGAAGTTACTTAAGCTCTCTAAACCCTACTTTCCTCATCTGTAAAAAGGGCTTGATAATAGCTCCTGAGCTCGCCGGCTTATTTTGAGAGAAAATTCATCCACGGCACATATAGCAAGGTGCCTTGCCCATAGTAACTGCTAAATAAATATTAGCTTTTCTTATTAATTCAGATGAACATAGTAAATGGGTCATGTTGCTTGTAAAATTTCTTTTAAGCAAAGTCAGTTCTAAACACTGACAGATTAAAAAAGAGAATGACAGTTCTTTAGCATAATTAGGCAGAGAAACACTAAAAGGAGGTGAATTTCTGCAGCAT
>NW_011477889.1:5427-8666 GCF_000754665.1 Bison bison bison | reverse complement strand
AACAGCATGGATGAATCTCACTCATGATGAAATAAGTGAAAGAAGCCAGATAGAAGCGTATCTACTATATGATTCTATTTACAGTAAGTTCAAAAACAGGCTAGACTCACCCAAGATGATGCAGGACAGAAGAGTAGTAACCCTCAGGAGTGTTCTTCTGAGGTTCTGGGAATGATCTTAACCTGGGTAATGATAATACAAGTGGATGCATATATAAAAATTCATTATGTTATACACTTAAGATTTTTGCTCTGTATGTCTATTTACTTGTTTGTTTTAAATCTCAATTACAAACATTAAAAAGTCCCCCCAGTGATTCTTAGATGTGACCAGAATTGAGAACTACTGCCATCAGGCTACCAGGTCTGCCAGAGTATTGTTCTACCCACACCCAGCTTTGTCCTTAGGTAACAGATTTTGCCATGTCATTCTTTGCTCTCCTAAAACCACTCAAAACACTCCTGAGAGGCTAACAGAGAAAGCACTAAGTGCATCATTTAAAATTCCTAGCAAGGCTATTATCTTCACTAATTCATCTTTTCTGTACTTTGCAATTTCTAAGAGATGAGAATTTTCTTGTTAGTCCTTAAACTCTATAGGTCCAAATGTCCAGAAAGAAATCTATGGCATCACTGCTGACCTCTTAACATTCCTCTGGTTTAGAACTTTCTCTTCTATACTGCAAGCCCATGCAAAAAAAATAAAGAATAGTGGAACTATGTAGAAGCCAAGAAATAATCCACTCTGAGGCCCAGACAGGAGAACTGATTTGTCTTATGTCACCCAACAAATCAGTAATCTGACATTCTCATACACTGATGATCTGACACTTTTCCATTAACATGCATTTTTGAATAAGAAACGCTGTCCCCAAAGTCACCTGGTGAAACGCCAACAGTAACAGCAAAGGCTTTGGGAGATTTGGTTGTTGTTCACTTAATGTTTTTTTCATCCAAGTGTTAACTAAAAATGCATCTTCTATTTCTAGCATTATACCTGGCCCAGTGACATGGCACCAATAATCTTGCAGTCCCTATGTGCCTGCGGTTACTCATTTGAAGGTGCCAGAGTATTGCAAACTAGCTCAATCTGCAGTGAAGAGAGCGAAAGAATGGGGCAAGTGTTATGGTGCAAAATACGCTAATCAGAGTTCCAGTCTGAAATCTGCCTCCTACCAGACCCTAAGCAAATCATGAAAACCCCAAGAGCTTCAGCTTGTTTATCTATAAAATGGGAAAATGAGCTATGGTTCAAGCATTTCACTGACTTATTTTAAGTATCAAATGAGACAAGGTTTATGAAACTACCATAAGCCTCTACCAAAACACACAAGGCTTCCTCCTTTTTTTTTTCATGATACTAAATATATCTGTGAAGTCAAAAGAGGAGAACAAAGCTGGAAATGTGCTGATGGATGGTTTTTCTGCTAAAATATTTGCCAGCAAAAGACATCTTGTTAACAAGCTACTCTGTATACTGTAACATATATTTCACAATTTATCTACCTCCTGCAGGCTGTCAAAATAATTGGCTTATAATATTTCTAAAATATAGTCAGCCATCTCTGGATTTATTATGTGTATATCCATTTGCATAATGATGACTGAATTTACACATCATGCATCTTTCCAGACTTTAGGTTTCCATTACTCTTTCTCTGAAAATCCACAAGTTTTGTTACAAAATGCAAGAGTCTTTAAGCATGGTTACCATTTTCTTCAGCATAAAAATAAGTGACAGAAGCAGTGCTCCACTGTTACCCTGGAGATGAGAGACTAGGTACCATTGATAACAAGCTTGGAATTTCTTCCATTGGCCAGTGAAGAGGTGGTTCCAGATTTGCTGCTCAACTCTGTCAAGGCAGCAACCCCAACCTCAGTAAGTTGACAGAACACTTGAGGCAGAGGCACTGTTGCCCATCATTATTGTATCTGCTATTAGGAAAAGATTTTAGTAGCCCAATCCAAGCTAAGTGGAAACACAAAGGTGGTGGCCCCAGTAGACAGTGATGGCTGATACTGACGACTGGCTATCCCAAAGCCATCCCCAGCCCATTCTCCCTTGCTGTGTTACACTACAGAGAGTGGCAAGTCAGAAGCTTTCCCATATTCCCTTGCAGCTCTGGTTTGCTATATGACCCAGCTCTGGCCCGTGAGCTACAACCGAGTTTTTCAGCTTTTCTTTGCCCATAGAGTCTATCTCATTATAGTCAAATTACTGTGGTTTGAAGTCATTTGAAATATTTCTTCTCCCTGTACTTTATTATTATTATTATTTTAATTTGGTCATGCCACATGGTATGTGGGACCTTAATTCCCTGACCAGGGGTCGAACCTGCAGCCCCTACATTGGAAGTGCAAGCATAAACACAGGACCAGGAGGGAAGACATTTTCTCTGTGCTTTTGCCACTAACTTACTATATACCTTTAGATTTGTTTCATTTGTTTTTGATTTTTAGGAAATGCTTCTAAATTTAATTTTGTTTGCTGCTGCTGCTAAGTCACTTCAGTCATGTCCGACCCTGTGCAACCCCATAGATGGCAGTCCACCAGGCTTCCCCATCCCTGGGATTCTCCAGGCAAGAACATTGGAGTGGGTTGCCATTTCCTTCTCCAATGCATGAAGGTGAAAAGTGAAAGTGAAGTCGCTCAGTGTCTAACTCTGAGCGATCTGAGCGACCCCATGGACTGCAGCCTACCAGGCTCTTCCATCCATGGGATTTTCCAGGCAAGAATACTGGAGTGGGGCGCCATTGCCTTCTCCAACAGATTCAATGCAACCCCTCTCAAATTACCAAAGGCATTTTTCACAGAATTAGAACAAAAAATTTTACAATTTGTATGACTCAGATGGTAAAGAATCTGCTTGCAATACAGGTGACTCGGGTTTGATTCCTGAGTTGGGAAGACCCCTGGAGAAGGAAATGGCAACCCACTCCAGTATTCTTGTCTGGAGAATTCCATGGACAGAGGAGCCTGGAGGGTTACAGTCCATGGGATCACAAAGAATCAGACACAACTGAGCGACTAACACACACACACACACAGAAACACCAAAGACCCTGAACAGCCAAAGCAATCTTGAGAAAGAAAAAACAAACTTATGTTTACCAGGGAATGAGAGCAAGGAGGGATAAATTGGGAGACTGAGATTGACATATACATATTACTATATATAAAATAGGTAACTAATAAGAACCTACTGTATAGTACAGAGAACTTTACTCAGTACTCTGTAA